>NC_054493.1:1516522-1726522 GCF_017639515.1 Carcharodon carcharias
GAGAGAGAGATGTGGGACAGAGAGAGAGAGAGTGTGGGACATGAGAGAGAGAGACAGTGTGTGGGCAGAGAGAAAGCGTGTTTGGGACAAAAAGAGGAAGGGAGTGTGGGACAGAGAGAGTGTGAGACAGAGAGAAACAGTGTGTGGGCAGAGAGAGGGAGAGAGTGTGGGACATAGAGAGGGAGTGTGTGGGCAGAGGGAGAGTGTTTGGGACAAAGAGAGAGATAGTGTGGGATAGAGAAAAAGTGTGGGACAGAGAGAGAGTGTGGGATAGAAAGAGAGGGAGAGTGTGGGATAGAGAGAGAGTGTGGGACAGAGAGACAGAGTTTGGGACAGAGAGAGATAGTGGGACAGAGAGAGAGGGAAAGTGTGGGACAGAGAGAGAGTGTGTGGGACAGATACAGAGAGTGGGATAGAGGGAGATGGGAAAGAGAATTTGGGACAGAGAGAGAGGGAGAGTGTGGGACAGAGAGAGAGTGTGGAACAGAGAGAGGGAGAGTGTGGGACAGAGAGTGTGGAACAGAGAGAGGGAGAGTGTGGGACAGAGAGTGTGGGACAGAGAGAGGGAGAGTGTGCGACAGAGAGAGAGTGTGGGACAGAGAGAGAGTGTGGGACAGAGAGAGGGTGTGGGACAGAGAGAGAGTTTGGGACAGAGAGAGGGAAAGTGTGGGACAGAGAGAGAGTGTGTGGGACAGATACAGAGAGTGGGATAGAGAGAGATGGGAAAGACAGTTTGGGACAGAGAGAGAGGGAGAGTGTGGGACAGAGAGAGAGTGTGGGACAGAGAGAGAGTGTGGGACAGAGAGAGGGAGAGTGTTGGACAGAGAGAGTGTGGGACAGAGAGAGAGAGAGTGGGACAGAGAGAGAGGGAGAGTGTGGGACAGAGAGAGACAGAGTTTGGGACAGAGAGAGAGAGTGGGACAGAGAGAGAGAGAGTGGGACAGAGAGAGAGAGAGTGTGGGACAGAGAGAGAGAGAGAGTGGGACAGAGAGCGAGTGTGGGATAGAGAGTGAGGGAGAGTGTGGGACAGAGAGAGAGGGTGTTGGACAGAGAGTGTGTGGGACAGAGAGAGAGTGTGGGACAGAGAGAGGGAGAGTGTTGGACAGAGAGTGTGTGGGACAGAGAGAGAGAGAGTGTGGGACAGAGAGAGGGGAGAGTGTGGGACTGAGAGAGACAGAGTTTGGGACAGAGAGAGAGAGTGGGACAGAGAGAGAGGGAGACCGTGGGACAGAGAGAGAGTGTGTGGGACAGAGAGAGAGAGAGAGTGGGACAGAGAGCGAGTGTGGGATAGAGAGTGAGGGAGAGTGTGGGACAGAGAGAGAGGGAGAGTGTTGGACAGAGAGTGTGTGGGACAGAGAGAGAGTGTGGGACAGAGAGAGGGAGAGTGTTGGACAGAGAGTGTGTGGGACAGAGAGAGAGAGAGTGGGACAGAGAGAGAGGGAGAGTGTGGGACTGAGAGAGACAGAGTTTGAGACAGAGAGAGAGAGTGGGACAGAGAGAGAGGGAGACTGTGGGACAGAGAGAGACTGTGTGTGGGACAGATCTAGAGAGTTTGGGAGAGAGAGAAAGAGTGTATGGGCAGAGTGAGAGGGAGTGCAGACAGAGAGAGAGAGAGAGTTTGTGAGCAGAGAGAGAGAGAGACTGTGGGACAGAGAGAGAGTGTGGGACAGAGAGAGAGAGTGTGGGTCAGAGAGAGTGTGTGTGGGACAGAGAGAAAGAGTTTGTTTGCAGAGAGAGAGAATGTGGGACAGAGAGAGAGAGGGACTGTGGGACAGAGAGAGAGTGTGGGACAGAGAGAGAGAGTGTGGGTCAGAGAGAGAGTGTGTGGGACAGAGAGAAAGAGTTTGTTTGCAGAGAGAGAGAATGTGGGACAGAGAGAGAGGGAGACTGTGGGACAGAGAGAGAGGGAGACTGTGGGACAGAGAGAGACTGTGTGTGGGACAGATCTAGAGAGTTTGGGAGAGAGAGAAAGAGTGTATGGGCAGAGTGAGAGGGAGTGCAGACAGAGAGAGAGAGAGAGTTTGTGAGCAGAGAGAGAGAGAGACTGTGGGACAGAGAGAGAGTGTGGGACAGAGAGAGAGAGTGTGGGTCAGAGAGAGTGTGTGTGGGACAGAGAGAAAGAGTTTGTTTGCAGAGAGAGAGAATGTGGGACAGAGAGAGAGAGAGACTGTGGGACAGAGAGAGAGTGTGGGACAGAGAGAGAGAGTGTGGGTCAGAGAGAGAGTGTGTGGGACAGAGAGAAAGAGTTTGTTTGCAGAGAGAGAGAATGTGGGACAGAGAGAGAGGGAGACTGTGGGACAGAGAGAGAGGGAGACTGTGGGACAGAGAGAGAGGGAGACTGTGGGACAGAGAGAGACTGTGTGTGGGACAGATCTAGAGAGTTTGGTACAGAGAGAAAGAGTGTATGGGCAGAGTGAGAGGGAGTGCAGACAGAGAGAGAGAGAGAGTTTGTGAGCAGCGGGAGAGAGAGACTGTGGGACAGAGAGAGAGTGTGGGTCAGAGAGAGAGTGTTTGGGACAAAGAGAGAGAGTGTGTGACAGAGAGAGAGAGTATGTGACAGAGAGAGAGAATGTGGGACAGAGAGAGAGAATGTGGGACAGAGAGAGAGAGTGTGGGACAGAGAGAGAGAGTGTGGGACAGAGAGAGAGAGTGTGGGACAGAGACAGTGTGTGTGACAGAGACAGTGTGTGTGACAGAGAGCGAAAGTGTGTTTGGGTCTAAGAGAGGGAGAGTTTGTGGGACAAAGAGGGAGAGTTTGGGAGAGAGTGAGTGAGTTTGGGACAAAGACAGAGTGTGTGACAGAGAGAGAGAGTTTGGGACAGAGAGAAAGTGTGGGACAGAGAGAGCAAGAGTATTTGGGACAAAGAGAGAGAGATTGTGTGGGTCAGAGAGAGAAAGAGTGTTTGGGACAGAGAGAGAGAGATTGTGTGGGTCAGAGAGAGAAAGAGTGTTTGGGACAGAGAGAGGGTGAGAGTGTGGGACAGAGAGAGAGAGTTTGGGACAGAGAGAAAGTGTGGGACAGAGAGAGAAAGAGTGTTTGGGACAAAGAGACGGAGAGTTTGTGGGGCAGAGAGAGAGAGTGTGGGGCAGAGAGAGAGTGTGTGGGACAGAGAGAGAGAGTTTGTGGGACAGAGAGAGAGAGATTGTGGGACAGAGAGAGAGAGTTTGTGGGACAGAGAGAGAGGGTTTGGGACAGAGAGAGAATGTGTGGGACAGAGAGAGAGTGTGTGGGACAGAGAGAGGAAGTGTGTAGGCAGAGAGAGAAAGACTGGGACAAAGAGAGGGAGAGTGAGTGGGACAGAGAGCGAGAGTTTGGGGCAGAGAGACAGAGTGTGGGGCAGAGAGAGGGAGTTTGTAGACAGAGAGAGAAAGAGTGTTTGGGACAAAGAGTGGGAGAGATTGTGGGACAGAGCGAGTGTGAGACAGAGAGAGAAAGAGTGTTTGGGACAAAGAGAGGGAGAGAGTGTGGGACAGAGAGAGAGTGTGGGACAGGGTGAGAAAGAGTGTTTGGGACAAAGAGAGGGAGAGTGTGGGACAGAGAGAGAGAGTTTGGGAGAGAGAGAGAGTCAGTTGGGACAAAGAGAGGGAGTGTTGGACAGAGAGAGAGTGTGTGACACAGAGAAAGAGTGTGTGGGCAGAGAGAGAAAGAGTGTTTGGGACAAAGAGAGTGAGAGCGTTTGGGAGAGAGAGAGAGGGAGTGTGGGACAGAGAGAGGGAGTGTGGGACAGAGAGAGGGAGTGTGGGACAGAGAGAGAGAGAGTTTGTGGGACAGGGAGAGAGAGTTTGGGAGAGGGAGAGAGTGAGTTTGGGACAGAGAGAGAGTGTGTGACAGAGAGAGTCTGGGACAGAGAGAAATTGTGGGACTGAGAGAGAAAGTATTTGGGACAAAAGGAGAGAGCGTGTGGGACAGAGAGAGAAAGAATGTTTGGAACAAAGAGAGGCAGTTTGTGGGACAGAGAGAGAGTGTTTGGGAGAGAGAGAGAGTGAGTGTGGGAAAGAGAGAGAGTTTGGGACAGAGAGAAAGTGTGCGACAGGGAGAGAAAAAGTACTTGGGACAAAGTGAGGGAGTGTTTGTGGGACAGAGAGAGAGTCTGTGGGCAGAGAGAGAGTGTGGGACAGAGAGAGAGTCTGTGGGCAGAGAGAGAGAGTGTGGGACAGAGAGAGTGTGTATTGGCAGAGAGAGAAAGAGTGTTTTGGACAAAGAGAGAGAGAGACTGTGTGGGACACAGAGAAAGAGTTTGTGGGCAGAAAGAGAGTGTGGGACAGAGATAGAGAGTGGGACAGAGAGAGAGGGAGAGTGTGGGACAGAGAGAAAGAGAGTGGGATAGAGAGAGTGAGAGAGAGTGTGGGACAGAGAGAGAGGGAGACTGTGGTACAGAGAGAGAGTGTGTGTGGGACAGATCTAGAGAGTTTGCTAGAGAGAGAAAGAGTGTATGGGCAGAGCGAGAGGGAGTGTAGACAGAGAGAGAGAGAGTTTGTGAGCAGAGAGAGAGAGAGACTGTGGGACAGAGAGAGACTGTTGGACAGAGAGAGAGTGTGGGACAGAGAGAGAGAGAGAATGTGGGACAGAGAGAAAGAGTTTGTGGGCAGAGAGAGAGAGTGTGGGCAGAGAGAGAGAGTGTGGGACAGAGAGAGTGTGTGTGGGACAGAGAGAGTGTGTGTGGGACAGAGAGAGAGTGTGGGACAGAGAGAGAGAGAGAATGTGGGTCAGAGAGAGAGTGTGTGGGACAGAGAGAAAGCGTTTGTGGGCAGAGAGAGAGAGTGTGGGCAGAGAGAGTGTGTGGGTCAGAGAGAGAGTGTGGGACAGAGAGAGAGAGAGAATGTGGGTCAGAGAGAGAGTGTGTGGGACAGAGAGAAAGAGTTTGTGGGCAGAGAGAGAGAGTGTGGGCAGAGAGAGAGAGTGTGGGACAGAGAGAGTGTGTGTGGGACAGAGAGAGTGTGTGTGGGACAGAGAGAGTGTGTGTGGGACAGAGAGAGAGTGTGGGACAGAGAGAGAGAGAGAATGTGGGTCAGAGAGAGAGTGTGTGGGACAGAGAGAAAGCGTTTGTGGGCAGAGAGAGAGAGTGTGGGCAGAGAGAGTGTGTGGGTCAGAGAGAGAGTGTGGGACAGAGAGAGAGAGAGTGTGGGACAGAGAGCGAAAGTGTGTTTGGGTCTAAGAGAGGGAGAGTTTGTGGGACAAAGAGAGAGAGTTTGGGAGAGAGTGAGTGAGTTTGGGACAGAGAGAGAGTGTGTGACAGAGAGAGAGAGTGTGTGCCAGCGAGAGAGAGTTTGGGACAGAGAGATAGTGTGGGACAGAGAGAGCAAGAGTATTTGGGACAAAGAGAGAGAGATTGTGTGGGTCAGAGAGAGAAAGAGTGTTTGGGACAGAGAGAGGGTGAGAGTGTGGGACAGAGAGAGAAAGAGAGCTTGGGACAAAAAGAGGGAGAGAGTGTGGGACAGAGAGAGAAAGAATGTTTGGGACAAAGAGAGGGAGAGTTTGTGGGGCAGAGAGAGAGTGTGGGGCAGAGAGAGAGAGTGTGGGGCAGAGAGAGAAAGAGTGTGTGGGACAGAGAGAGAGTGTGTGGGACAGAGAGAGAGAGTTTGTGGGACAGAGAGAGAGAGTTTGTGGGACAGAGAGAGAATGTGTGGGACAGTGAGAGAGAGTTTGTGGGACAGAGAGAGAGTGTGTGGGACAGAGAGAGAGTGTGTGGGACAGAGAGAGAGAGTGTGTGGGACAGAGAGAGAGGGTGTGGGACAGAGAGAGAGGGTGTGGGACAGAGAGAGGAAGTGTGTAGGCAGAGAGAGAAAGACTGTTTGGGACAAAGAGAGGGAGAGTGAGTGGGACAGAGAGAGAGAGTTTGGGGCAGAGAGAGAGAGTGTGGGGCAGAGAGAGGGAGTTTGTAGAGAGAGAGAGAAAGAGTGTTTGGGACAAAGAGAGGGAGAGATTGTGGGACAGGGAGAGAAAGAGTGTTTGGGACAAAGAGAGGGAGAGTGTGGGACAGAGAGAGAGAATTTGGGAGAGAGAGAGATTCAGTTTGGGACAAAGAGAGGGAGTGTTGGACAGAGAGAGAGTGTGTGACACAGAGAGAGAGTGTGTGGGCAGAGAGAGAAAGAGTGTTTGGGACAAAGAGAGTGAGAGAGTTTGGGAGAGCGAGAGACAGTGTGTGGGACATAGAGAGGGAGAGTTTGTGGGACAGGTAGAGAGAGTTTGGGAGAGGGAGAGAGTGAGTTTGGGAGAGGGAGAGAGTGAGTTTGGGACAGAGAGAGAGTGTGTGACAGAGAGAGAAAGAGTATTTGGGACAAAGAGAGAGAGAGTGTGTGGGACAGAGAGAGAAAGAGTGTTTGGAACAAAGAGGCAGTTTGTGGGACAGAGAAAGAGTGTTTGGGAGAGAGAGAGAGTGAGTGTGGGAAAGAGAGAGAGAGTTTGGGACAGAGAGAAAGTGTGCGACAGGGAGAGAAAAAGTATTTGGGACAAAGTGAGGGAGTGTTTGTGGGACAGAGAGGGAGTCTGTGGGCAGAGAGAGAGAGTGTGGGACAGAGAGTGTGTGTTGGCAGAGAGAGAAAGAGTGTTTTGGACAAAGAGTGAGAGAGACTGTGTGGGACACAGAGAAAGAGTTTGTGGGCAGAAAGTGAGTGTGGGACAGAGAGAGAGGGAGAGTGTGGGACAGAGAGAAAGAGAGTGGGTTGGAGAGAGAGAGAGAGAGAGTGTGGCACAGAGAGAGAGAGAGAGTGTGGGACAGAGAGTGAGTGTGGGGCAGAGAGAGGGAGTGTGTATGCAGAGAGAGAAAGAGTGTTTGGGACAAAGAGAAGGAGAGAGTGTGGGACAGAGAGAAAGTGTGGGACAGAGAGAGTAAGCGTGTTTGGGACAAAGAGAGAGAGAGTGTGGGAGAGAGAGTGTGGGACAGAGAGAAAGCGTGGGACAGAGAGAGAAAGAGTGTTTGGGACAAAGAGAGAGAGAGTGTGGGAGAGAGAGTGTGGGACAGAGAGAGAAAGAGTGTTTGGGACAAAGAGAGAGAGAGTGTGGGAGAGAGAGTGTGGGACAGAGAGAAAGCGTGGGACAGAGAGAGAAAGAGTGTTTGGGACAAAAAGAGAGAGAGTGTGGGAGAGAGAGTGTGGGACAGAGAGAAAGCGTGGGACAGAGAGAGAAAGAGTGTTTGGGACAAAGAGAGGGAGAGTTCGTGGGACAGAGAGAGAGAGTTTGGGAGAGGGAGAGAGAGAGTTTGTGGGACAGAGAGAGACAGTGTGTGGGACAGAGAAAGAGAGAGAGTGTGGGACAGAGAGAGAGTGTGGGACAGAGAGAGAGTGTGGGACAGAGAGAGAGAGTTTGGGAGTGAGAGTGAGTGAGTTTGGGACAGAGAGAGGGAGTGTTGGACAGAGAGAGTGTGGGACAGAGAGTGAGTGTGTGGGACAGAGAGAGAAAGAGTGTTTGGGACAAAGAGAGGGAGATCATGGGACAGAGAGAGAGAGTTTGGGAGAGGGAGAGAGTGAGTTTGGGATGGAGAGAGACAGTGTGTGGGACAGAGAAAGAGAGAGAGTGTGGGACAGAGAGAGAGTGTGGGACAGAGAGAGAGCGTGTGGGACAGAGAGAGAGTGTGGGACAGAGAGAGAGTGTGGGACAGAGAGAGAGTGTGGGACAGAGAGAGAGTGTGGGACAGAGAGAGTAAGCGTGTTTGGGACAAAGAGAGAGAGAGTGTGGGACAGAGAGAGGGAGTGTGTTGGACAGAGAGAGAGTGTGTGGGACAGAGAGAAAGAGTGTTTGGGACAAAGAGAGGGAGAGTTCGTGGGACAGAGAGAGAGATTTTGTGGGACAGAGAGAGAGGGTGTGGGACAGAGAGAGAGAGGGTGTGGGACAGAGAGAGAGTGTGGGCAGAGAGAGAGTTTGTGGGACAGAGAGAGAGAGTGTGTGGGACAGAGAGAGAGAGAGAGTGTGGGACAGAGAGAGTGTGTGGGACAGAGAGAGTAAGCGTGTTTGGGACAAAGAGAGAGAGAGTGTGGGACAGAGAGAGGGAGTGTGTTGGACAGAGAGAGAGTGTGTGGGACAGAGAGAAAGAGTGTTTGGGACAAAGAGAGGGAGAGTTCGTGGGACAGAGAGAGAGATTTTGTGGGACAGAGAGAGAGGGTGTGGGACAGAGAGAGAGAGGGTGTGGGACAGAGAGAGAGAGTGTGTGGGACAGAGAGAGATTTTGTGGGACAGAGAGAGAGGGTGTGGGACAGAGAGAGAGAGGGTGTGGGACAGAGAGAGAGAGTTTGTGGGACAGAGAGAGAGATTTTGTGGGACAGAGAGAGGGTGTGGGACAGAGAGAGAGAGTTTGTGGGACAGAGAGAGGGTGTGGGACAGAGAGAGAGAGTTTGTGGGACAGAGAGAGAGAGTTTGTGGGACAGAGAGAGAGGGTGTGGGACAGAGAGAGAGTGTGTGGGACAGAGAGAGAGTGTGGGGGACAGAGAGAGAAAGAGTGTTTGGGACAAAGAGAGGGAGAGTTTGTGGGACAGAGAGAGAGAGTTTGGGGCAGAGAGAGAGAGTTTGGGGCAGAGAGAGAGAGAGTGGGGCAGAGAGATGGAGTGTGTAGGCAGAGAGAGAAAGAGTGTTTGGGACAAAGAGAGGGAGGGAGTGTGGGACAGAGAGAGAGATTTTGGCAGTGAGAGAGAGTGAGTTTGGGACAGAGAGAGGGAGTGTTGTACAGAGAGGGAGTGTTGGACAGAGAGAGAGTGTTGGACAGAGAGAGAGTGTGGGACAGAGAGAGAGTGTGGGACAGAGAGAGAGAGTGTGGGACAGAGAGAGAGTGTGGGGGACAGAGAGAGAAAGAGTGTTTGGGACAAAGAGAGGGAGAGTTTGTGGGACAGAGAGAGAGAGTTTGGGAGAGGGAGAGAGTGAGTTTGGGACAGAGAGAGAGAGTGGGACAAAGAAAGAGAGAGACTATGGGACAGAGAGAGAGTGTGGGCACAGAGAGAGTGTGTGTGTGGGACGGAGAGAGTGTGTGAGGCAGAGAGAGAATGTGTGGGACAGAGAGATTGAGTGCGGGACGGAGAGAGAGTGTGGGGCAGAGAGAGGGAGTGTGTAGGCAGAGAGAGAAAGAATGTTTGGGACAAAGAGAGGGAGAGTTTGTGGGACAGAGAGAGAGAGAGAGAGAGAGTGTGTGGGACAGAGAGAGAGAGGGTGTGGGACAGAGAGAGAGAGTTTGTGGGACAGAGAGAGAGAGTTTGTGGGACAGTGAGAGAGAGAGTTTGTGGGACAGTGAGAGAGAGAGTGTGTTGGCAGAGGGGAAAGGGTGTTTTGGACAAAGAGAGAGAGCCTGTGTGGGACACAGAGAAAGAGTGTGTGGGCAGATAGAGAGTGTGGGACAGAGAGAGAGATCGGGACAGAGAGAGAGGGAGACTGTGGGACAGAGAGAAAGAGAGAGAGGGTGGGACAGAGACAGAGTGTGGGACAGAGAGAGAATGTGTGGGACAGAGAGAGAGAGTGTTGGACAGAGAGAGAGTGTGGGACAGAGAGAGATAGGGTGTGCGACAGAGAGAGAGTTTGTGGGACACTGAGAGAGGGTGTGTGACAGAGAGAGAGAGTGTTGGACAGAGAGAGAGCGAGTGTGTAGGCAGAGAGAGAAAGAGTGTTTGGCAAATTGAGAGGGTGAGTTTGTGGGACAGAGAGAGAGAGTGTGGGGCAGAGACAGAGAGTGTGGGGCAGCGAGAGGGAGTATGTGGGCAGAGAGAGAAAGAATGTTTGGGACAAAGAGAGGGAGAGAATGTGGGGCAGAGAGAAAGTGTGGGACAGAGAGAGAAAGTGTGTTTGGGACAAAGAGAGGGAGAGTTTGTGGGACATGGAGAGAGAGAGTGTGTGGGACAGAGAGAGAGAGTGTGGGACAGAGAGAGAGAGTGTGGGACAGAGAGAGAGTGAGTTTGTGGGACAGAGAGAGAGAGTTTGTGGGACAGAGAGAGAGTGTTTGGGACAGAGAGAAAGTGTGCGACAGGGAGAGAAAAAGTATTTGGGACAAAGTGAGGGAGTGTTTGTGGGACAGAGAGAGAGTCTGTGGGCAGAGAGAGAGAGTGGGACAGAGACAGTGTGTTGGCAGAGAGAGAAAGAGTGTTTTGGACAAGGAGAGAGAGACTGTGTGGGACACAGAGAAAGTCTTTGTGGGCAGATAGAGAGTGTGGGACAGAGAGAGAGAGTGGGACAGAGAGAGAGGGAGAGCTTTGGACAGAGAGAAAGATAGTGGGAAAGAGAGAGAGAGTTTGTGGGACAGAGAGAGGGAGAGTGTGTGGGACAGAGAGAGAGAGTTTGTGGGACAGAGAGAGAGAGGGTGTAGGACAGAGAGAGAGAGAGTGTGAGGGACAGAGAGAGAGAGAGTGTGTGGGACAGAGAGAGACTGTGTGGGACAGCGAGAGAGAGTTTGTGGGACAGAGAGAGAGAGTTTGTGGGACAGAGAGAGAGTGTGGGGCAGAGAGAGAGAGTGTGGGACAGAGAGAGAGTGTGGGGCAGAGAGAGAGAGTGTGGGACAGAGAGAGAGTGTGTGGGACAGAGAGAGAGAGTGTGGGACAGAGAGAGAGAGTGTGGGACAGAGAGAGAGTGTGGGGCAGAGAGAGAGAGTGTGGGACAGAGAGAGAGTGTGTGGGACAGAGAGAGAGTGTGTGGGACAGAGAGAGAGTGTGGGACAGAGAGAGAGAGAGTGGGACAGAGAGAGAGTGTGTGGGACAGAGAGAGAGAGTGTGGGACAGAGAGAGAGTGTGTGGGACAGAGAGAGAGTGTGTGGGACAGAGAGAGAGAGTGTGGGACAGAGAGAGAGAGTGTGGGACAGAGAGAGAGAGTGTGGGACAGAGAGAGAGAGTGTGGGACAGAGAGAGAGTGTGGGACAGAGAGAGAGTGTGTGGGACAGAGAGAGAGTGTGTTGGCAGAGAGAGAAAGAGTGTTTTGGAGAAAGAGAGAGAGACTGTGTGGGACACAGAAAGAGTGTGTGGGCAGATAGAGAGTGTGGGACAGAGAGAGAGAGTGGGACATGGAGAGAGGGAGAGTGTGGGACAGAGAGAATGAGAGAGTGTGGGATAGAGAGAGAGAGTGTGTGTGGGACAGAGAGAGAGAGTTTGTGGGGCCGAGAGAGAGAGTTTGTGGGACAGAGAGAGAGGGTGTGGGACAGAGAGAGAGTTTGTGGGACAGAGAGAGAGAGAGAGTGTGGGACAGAGAGAGAGTGTGGGATAGAGAGAGAGAGTGTGTGTGGGACAGAGAGAGACAGTTTGTGAGGCCGAGAGAGAGAGTTTGTGGCACAGAGAGAGAGGGTGTGGGACAGAGAGAGAGTTTGTGGGACAGGGAGAGAGAGTTTGTGGGACAGAGAGAGAGGGTGTGGGACTAAGAGAGAGTTTGCGGGACAGAGAGAGAGAGTTTGTGGGACAGAGAGAGAGTGTGGGGCAGAGAGAGGGAGTGTGTAGGCAGAGAGAGAAAGAGTGTTTGGGACAAAGAGAGGGAGAGTTTGTGGGACAGAGAGAGAGAGTTTGTGGGACAGAGAGAGAGAGTGTGTGGGTCAGAGAGAGAGAGAGTGTGGGACAGGGAGAGAGAGTGTATGGGACAGAGAGAGAGAGTGTGGGACAGAGAGAGAGAGGCTTTGGGACAGAGAGAGAGAGTGTGTGGGACAGCGAGAGTTTGTGGGACAGAGAGAGAGTGTGTGGGGCAGAGAGAGAGAGAGTGTGGGGCAGAGAGAGGGAGAGAGTGTGAGGGACAGAGAGAGAGAGTTTGTGGGACAGAGAGAGAGAGTTTGTTGGACAGAGAGAGAGTGTGGGACAGAGAGAGTTTGTGGGACAGAGAGAGAGTGTGTGGGGCAGAGAGAGAGAGAGTGTGGGGCAGAGAGAGAGAGTTTGTGGGACAGAGAGAGAGAGTTTGTTGGACAGAGAGAGAGTGTGGGACAGAGAGAGAGTGTGGGAAAGAGAGAGAGAGTGTAGGACAGAGAGAGAGAGAGTTTCGCAGAGAGAGAAAGTGTGGGACAGGGAGAGAAATAGTATTTGGGACAAAGGGAGGGAGTGTTTGTGGGACAGAGAGAGAGAGTGTGGGACAGAGAGAGAGTCTGTGGGCAGAGAGAGAGAGTGTGGGACAGAGAGAGAGTGTGGGACAGAGAGAGAGTGTGTTGGCAGAGAGAGAAAGAGTGTTTTGGACAAAGAGAGAGAGAGACTGTGTGGGACACAGAAAGAGTGTGTGGGCAGATAGAGAGTGTGGGACAGAGAGAGAGAGTGGGACATGGAGAGAGGGAGAGTGTGGGAAAGAGAGAATGAGAGTGGGTTGGAGAGAGAGAGAGAGAGAGTGTGGGACAGAGAGAGAGAGTGTGTGGGACAGAGAGAGAGAGAGTGTGGGACAGAGAGAGAGTGTGGGAGAGAGAGAGAGAGAGTGTGGGACAGAGAGAGAGTGTGGGATAGAGAGAGAGAGTGTGTGTGGGACAGAGAGAGAGAGTTTGTGGGGCCGAGAGAGAGAGTTTGTGGGACAGAGAGAGAGGGTGTGGGACTAAGAGAGAGTTTGCGGGACAGAGAGAGAGAGTTTGTGGGACAGAGAGAGAGAGTGTGGGGCAGAGAGAGGGAGTGTGTAGGCAGAGAGAGAAAGAGTGTTTGGGACAAAGAGAGGGAGAGTTTGTGGGACAGAGAGAGAGAGTTTGTGGGACAGAGAGAGAGAGTGTGTGGGTCAGAGAGAGAGAGTGTGTGGGACAGAGAGAGAGAGTGTGTGGGACAGGGAGAGAGAGTGTGTGGGACAGAGAGAGAGAGAGTGTGGGTCAGAGAGAGAGAGTGTGTGGGACAGGGAGAGAGAGTGTGTGGGTCAGAGAGAGAGAGTGTGTGGGACAGGGAGAGAGAGTGTGTGGGACAGAGAGAGAGAGTGTGTGGGACAGGGAGAGAGAGTTTGTGGGACAGAGGGAGAGAGAGTGTGTGGGACAGAGAGAGAGAGTGTGTGGGACAGGGAGAGAGAGTTTGTGGGACAGAGAGAGAGAGTTTGTGGGATAGAGAGAGAGAGTGTGTGGGTCAGAGAAAGAGAGTGTGTGGGACAGGGAGAGAGAGTGTGTGGGACAGAGAGAGAGAGTGTGGGACAGAGAGAGAGAGGCTTTGGGACAGAGAGAGAGAGTGTGTGGGACAGCGAGAGTTTGTGGGACAGAGAGAGAGTGTGGGGCAGAGAGAGAGAGAGTGTGGGGCAGAGAGAGAGAGGGTGTGGGGCAGAGAGAGTGTGGGGCAGATAGAGAGAGTGTGGGGCAGAGAGAGAGAGAGTGTGGGGCAGAGAGGGAGATTGTGGGGCAGAGAGAGAGAGAGTGTGAGGGACAGAGAGAGAGAGTTTGTGGGACAGAGAGAGAGAGTTTGTGGGACAGAGAGTGAATGTGTGGGACAGAGGGAGAGTGTGGGGCAGAGAGAGGGAGTGTGTAGGCAGAGAGAGAAAGAGTGTTTGGGACAAAGAGAGGGAGAGTGTGGGACAGAGAAAGAGTTTGGGAGAGAGAGAGAGTGAGTTTGGGACAGAGAGAGGGAGTGTTGGACAGAGAGAGATTGTGTGACAGAGAGAGAGAGTGTGTGGGACAGAGAGAGAAAGAGTGTGTGGGAGAAAGAGAGAGTGTGGGACAGAGAGAGTGTGAGACAGAGAGAGAAAGTGTGTTTGGGACAAAGAGAGGGAGAGAGTGTGGAACAGAGAGAGTGTGAGACAGAGAGAGAAAGAGTGTTTGGGACAAAGAGAGGGAGAGTGTGGGACAGAGAAAGAGTTTGGGAGAGAGAGAGAGTCAGTTTGGGACAGAGAGAGGGAGTGTTGGACAGAGAGAGGGAGTGTTGGACAGAGAGAGAGAGTGTGTAGGACAGTGAGAGAAAGAGTGTTTGGGAGAAAGAGAGAGTGTGGGACAGAGAGAGTGTGAGACAGAGAGAGAAAGAGTGTTTGGGACAAAGAGAGGGAGAGTGAGGGACAGAGAGAGGGAGTTTGTGAGTGAGAAAGAGTGAGTTTGGGACAGAGAGAGTGTGACACAAAGAGAAACAGTGTGTGGGCAGAGGGAGAGAGTGTGGGACAGAGAGAGGGAGTGTGTGGGCAGAGAGAGAATGATTGTTTGAGACAAAGACAGAGAGAATGTGGGACAGAGAGAGAAAGAGTGGGACAAAGAGAAGGAGAGAGTGTGGGGTAGACAGAGAGAGTGTGGGGCAGAGAGAGAGAGTGTGTGGGACAGAGAGAGAGAGAGTGTGGGACAGAGAGAGAGAGTGTGTGGGACAGAGAGAAAGAGTTTGTGGGACAGTGAGAGAGAGTTTGTGGGACAGAGAGAGAGAGTGTGAGACAGAGAGAGAGCGAGTTTGTAGGCAAAGAGAGAAAGAGTGTTTGGCAAAAAGAGAGGGAGAGTTTGTGGGACAGAGAGAGAGAGTTTGGGGCAGAGAGAGAGAGTGGGGCAGAGAGATGGAGTGTGTAGGCAGAGAGAGAAAGAGTGTTTGGGACAAAGAGAGGGAGAGAGTGTGGGACAGAGAGAGAGAGTTTGGCAGTGAGAGAGAGTGAGTTTGGGACAGAGAGAGGGAGTGTTGTACAGAGAGGGAGTGTTGGACAGAGAGAGTGTGGGACAGAGAGAGAGTGTGGGAAAGAGAGAGAGTGTGGGACAGAGAGAGAGAGTGTGTGGGACAGAGAGAGAGAGTGTGGGACAGAGAGAGAGTGTTGGACAGAGAGAGAGTGTGGGACAGAGAGAGAGAGAGTGTGGGACAGAGAGAGAGAGTGTGGGACAGAGAGAGAGTGTGGGGGACAGAGAGAGAGTGTGGGGGACAGAGAGAGAGTGTGGGGGACAGAGAGAGAAAGAGTGTTTGGGACAAAGAGAGGGAGAGTTTGTGGGACAGAGAGAGAGAGTTTGGGAGAGGGAGAGAGTGAGTTTGGGACAGAGAGAGAGAGTGTTGGACAGAGAGAGATTGTGTGACAGAGAGAGAGAGTGTGTGGGACAGAGAGAGAAAGAGTGTGTGGGAGAAAGAGAGAGTGTGGGACAGAGAGAGTGTGAGACAGAGAGAGAAAGTGTGTTTGGGACAAAGAGAGGGAGAGAGTGTGGAACAGAGAGAGTGTGAGACAGAGAGAGAAAGAGTGTTTGGGACAAAGAGAGGGAGAGTGTGGGACAGAGAAAGAGTTTGGGAGAGAGAGAGAGTCAGTTTGGGACAGAGAGAGGGAGTGTTGGACAGAGAGAGAGTGTGTGACAGAGAGAGAGAGTGTGTAGGACAGTGAGAGAAAGAGTGTTTGGGAGAAAGAGAGAGTGTGGGACAGAGAGAGTGTGAGACAGAGAGAGAAAGAGTGTTTGGGACAAAGAGAGGGAGAGTGTGGGACAGAGAAAGAGTTTGGGAGAGAGAGAGAGTCAGTTTGGGACAGAGAGAGGGAGTGTTGGACAGAGAGAGATTGTGTGACAGAGAGAGAGAGTGTGTGGGACAGAGAGAGAAAGAGTGTGTGGGAGAAAGAGAGAGTGTGGGACAGAGAGAGTGTGAGACAGAGAGAGAAAGTGTGTTTGGGACAAAGAGAGGGAGAGAGTGTGGAACAGAGAGAGTGTGAGACAGAGAGAGAAAGAGTGTTTGGGACAAAGAGAGGGAGAGTGTGGGACAGAGAAAGAGTTTGGGAGAGAGAGAGAGTCAGTTTGGGACAGAGAGAGGGAGTGTTGGACAGAGAGAGAGTGTGTGACAGAGAGAGAGAGTGTGTAGGACAGTGAGAGAAAGAGTGTTTGGGAGAAAGAGAGAGTGTGGGACAGAGAGAGTGTGAGACAGAGAGAGAAAGAGTGTTTGGGACAAAGAGAGGGAGAGTGAGGGACAGAGAGAGGGAGTTTGTGAGTGAGAAAGAGTGAGTTTGGGACAGAGAGAGTGTGACACAAAGAGAAACAGTGTGTGGGCAGAGGGAGAGAGTGTGGGACAGAGAGAGGGAGTGTGTGGGCAGAGAGAGAATGATTGTTTGAGACAAAGACAGAGAGAATGTGGGACAGAGAGAGAAAGAGTGGGACAAAGAGAAGGAGAGAGTGTGGGGTAGACAGAGAGAGTGTGGGGCAGAGAGAGAGAGTGTGTGGGACAGAGAGAGAGAGAGTGTGGGACAGAGAGAGAGAGTGTGTGGGACAGAGAGAAAGAGTTTGTGGGACAGTGAGAGAGAGTTTGTGGGACAGAGAGAGAGAGTGTGAGACAGAGAGAGAGCGAGTTTGTAGGCAAAGAGAGAAAGAGTGTTTGGCAAAAAGAGAGGGAGAGTTTGTGGGACAGAGAGAGAGAGTTTGGGGCAGAGAGAGAGAGAGTGGGGCAGAGAGATGGAGTGTGTAGGCAGAGAGAGAAAGAGTGTTTGGGACAAAGAGAGGGAGAGAGTGTGGGACAGAGAGAGAGAGTTTGGCAGTGAGAGAGAGTGAGTTTGGGACAGAGAGAGGGAGTGTTGTACAGAGAGGGAGTGTTGGACAGAGAGAGTGTGGGACAGAGAGAGAGTGTGGGAAAGAGAGAGAGTGTGGGACAGAGAGAGAGAGTGTGTGGGACAGAGAGAGAGAGTGTGGGACAGAGAGAGAGTGTTGGACAGAGAGAGAGTGTGGGACAGAGAGAGAGAGAGTGTGGGACAGAGAGAGAGTGTGGGGGACAGAGAGAGAGTGTGGGGGACAGAGAGAGAGTGTGGGGGACAGAGAGAGAAAGAGTGTTTGGGACAAAGAGAGGGAGAGTTTGTGGGACAGAGAGAGAGAGTTTGGGAGAGGGAGAGAGTGAGTTTGGGACAGAGAGAGAGAGTGGGACAAAGAGAGAGAGAGACTATGGGACAGAGAGAGAGTGTGGGCACAGACAGAGTGTGTGTGTGGGACAGAGAGAGTGTGTGTGTGGGACGGAGAGAGTGTGTGAGGCAGAGAGAGAATGTGTGGGACAGAGAGATTGAGTGCGGGACGGAGAGAGAGTGTGGGGCAGAGAGAGGGAGTGTGTAGGCAGAGAGAGAAAGAATGTTTGGGACAAAGAGAGGGAGAGTTTGTGGGACAGAGAGAGAGGGTGTGGGACAGAGAGAGAGAGTGTGTGGGACAGAGAGAGGGAGTGTGTGGGACAGAGAGAGGGAGGGTGTGGGACAGAGAGAGAGAGTGTGTGGGACAGAGAGAGAGTGTTTGTGGGACAGAGAGAGAGAGGGTGTGGGACAGAGAGAGAGAGTTTGTGGGACAGTGAGAGAGAGTTTGTGGGACAGAGAGAGAGAGAGTGTGTGGGACAGTGAGAGAGGGTGTGGGACAGAGAGAGAATGTGTGGGACAGAGAGAGAGTGTTGGACAGAGAGAGAGCGAGTGTGTAGGCAGAGAGAGAAAGAGTGTTTGGCAAATTGAGAGGGTGAGTTTGTGGGACAGAGAGAGAGAGTGTGGGGCAGAGACAGAGAGTGTGGGACAGCGAGAGGGAGTATGTGGGCAGAGAGAGAAAGAATGTTTGGGACGAAGAGAGGGAGAGAATGTGGGGCAGAGAGAGAGAGTGTGTTTGGGACAAAGAGAGGGAGAGTGTGTGGGACAGAGAGAGAGTGTGTGGGACAGAGAGAGTGAGTTTGTGGGACAGAGAGAGAGGGTGTGGGACAGAGAGAGAGAGTGTGTGGGACAGAGAGAGAGTGTGTGAGACAGAGAGAGAGAGTGTGTGGGACAGAGAGAGAATGTGTGGGACAGAGAGAGAGAGTGTGGGACAGAGAGAGAGAGTGTGGGACAGAGAGAGAGAGTTTGTGGGACAGTGAGAGAGAGTTTGTGGGACAGAGAGAGAGAGAGTTTGTGGGACAGTGAGAGAGGGTGTGGGACAGAGAGAGAATGTGTGGGACAGAGAGAGAGTGTTGGACAGAGAGAGAGCGAGTGTGTAGGCAGAGAGAGAAAGAGTGTTTGGCAAATTGAGAGGGTGAGTTTGTGGGACAGAGAGAGAGAGTGTGGGGCAGAGACAGAGAGTGTGGGACAGCGAGAGGGAGTATGTGGGCAGAGAGAGAAAGAATGTTTGGGACGAAGAGAGGGAGAGAATGTGGGGCAGAGAGAGAGAGTGTGTTTGGGACAAAGAGAGGGAGAGTGTGTGGGACAGAGAGAGAGTGTGTGGGACAGAGAGAGTGAGTTTGTGGGACAGAGAGAGAGGGTGTGGGACAGAGAGAGAGAGTGTGTGGGACAGAGAGAGAGTGTGTGAGACAGAGAGAGAGAGTGTGTGGGACAGAGAGAGAATGTGTGGGACAGAGAGAGAGAGTGTGGGACAGAGAGAGAGAGTGTGGGACAGAGAGAGAGAGTGTGGGACAGAGAGAGAGTGTGGGGCAGAGAGAGGGAGTGTGTAGGCAGAGAGAGAAAGAGTGTTTGGGACAAAGAGAGGGAGAGTTTGTGGGACAGAGAGAGAGAGTTTGGGGCAGAGAGAGAGAGTGTGGGGCAGAGAGAGGGAGTGTGTAGGCAGAGAGAAAGTGTGGGACAGAGAGAGAAAGAGTATTTGGGACAAAGAGAGAGAGTGTGTGGGACAGAGAGAGAAATAGTATTTGGGACAAAGAGAGGGAGTTTGTGGGACAGAGAGAGATGTTTGGGAGAGATAGAGAGTTTGTGGGACAGAGAGAGAGAGTTTGTGGGACAGAGAGAGAGTGTGGGACAGAGAGAGAGTGTGTGTGGGACAGAGAGAGAGTGGGACAGAGAGAGAGAGTGTGGGACAGAGAGAGTGTGTGGGACAGAGAGAGGGAGTGTGTAGGCAGAGAGAGAAAGAGTGTTTGGGACAAAGAGAGGGAGAGTTTGTGGGACAGAGAGAGAGAGTGTGGGACAGAGAGAGAGAGTTTCGCAGAGAGAGAAAGTGTGGGACAGGGAGAGAAAAACTATTTGGGACAAAGGGAGGGAGTGTTTGTGGGACAGAGAGAGAGAGTGTGGGACAGAGAGAGAGTGTGTTGGCAGAGAGAGAAAGAGTGTTTTGGACAAAGAGAGAGAGACTGTGTGGCACACAGAAAGAGTGTGTGGGCAGATAGAGAGTGTGGGACAGAGAGAGAGAGTGTGGGACAGAGAGAGAGTGTGTTGGCAGAGAGAGAAAGAGTGTTTTGGACAAAGAGAGAGAGACTGTGTGGGACACAGAAAGAGTGTGTGGGCAGATAGAGAGCGTGGGACAGAGAGAGAGAGTGTGAGACAGAGAGAGGGAGTTTGTAGGCAAAGAGAGAAAGAGTGTTTGGCAAAAAGAGAGGGAGAGTTTGTGGGACAGAGAGAGAGAGTTTGGGGCAGAGAGAGAGAGAGTGGGGCAGAGAGATGGAGTGTGTAGGCAGAGAGAGAAAGAGTGTTTGGGACAAAGAGAGGGAGGGAGTATGGGACAGAGAGAGAGAGTTTGGCAGCGAGAGAGAGTGAGTTTGGGACAGAGAGAGGGAGTGTTGTACAGAGAGGGAGTGTTGGACAGAGAGAGAGTGTGGGACAGAGAGAGAGAGTGTGTGGGACAGAGAGAGAGAGTGTGGGACAGAGAGAGAGTGTGGGGCAGAGAGAGGGAGTGTGTAGGCAGAGAGAGAAAGAGTGTTTTGGACAAAGAGAGAGAGACTGTGTGGCACACAGAAAGAGTGTGTGGGCAGATAGAGAGTGTGGGACAGAGAGAGAGAGTGTGGGACAGAGAGAGAGTGTGTTGGCAGAGAGAGAAAGAGTGTTTTGGACAAAGAGAGAGAGACTGTGTGGGACACAGAAAGAGTGTGTGGGCAGATAGAGAGCGTGGGACAGAGAGAGAGAGTGTGAGACAGAGAGAGGGAGTTTGTAGGCAAAGAGAGAAAGAGTGTTTGGCAAAAAGAGAGGGAGAGTTTGTGGGACAGAGAGAGAGAGTTTGGGGCAGAGAGAGAGAGAGTGGGGCAGAGAGATGGAGTGTGTAGGCAGAGAGAGAAAGAGTGTTTGGGACAAAGAGAGGGAGGGAGTATGGGACAGAGAGAGAGAGTTTGGCAGCGAGAGAGAGTGAGTTTGGGACAGAGAGAGGGAGTGTTGTACAGAGAGGGAGTGTTGGACAGAGAGAGAGTGTGGGACAGAGAGAGAGAGTGTGTGGGACAGAGAGAGAGAGTGTGGGACAGAGAGAGACAGTGTGGGACAGAGAGAGAGAGTGTGGGACAGAGAGAGAGAGTGTGGGACAGAGAGAGAGAGTGTTGGACAGAGAGAGAGTGTGGGACAGAGAGAGAGTGTGGGGGACAGAGAGAGAAAGAGTGTTTGGGACAAAGAGAGGGAGAGTTTGTGGGACAGAGAGAGAGAGTGTGTGGGTCAGAGAGAGAGAGTGTGTGGGACAGAGAGAGAGAGGGTGTGGGACAGAGAGAGAGAGTTTCGCAGAGAGAGAAAGTGTGGGACAGGGAGAGAAAAACTATTTGGGACAAAGGGAGGGAGTGTTTGTGGGACAGAGAGAGAGAGTGTGGGACAGAGAGAGAGAGTGTGGGACAGAGAGAGAGTGTGGGGGACAGAGAGAGAAAGAGTGTTTGGGACAAAGAGAGGGAGAGTTTGTGGGACAGAGAGAGAGTGTGTGGGACAGAGAGAGACAGTGTGGGACAGAGAGAGAGAGTGTGGGACAGAGAGAGAGAGTGTGGGACAGAGAGAGAGTGTGGGGGACAGAGAGAGAGAGTGTGGGACAGAGAGAGAGTGTGGGGGACAGAGAGAGAGAGTGTGGGACAGAGAGAGAGTGTTGGACAGAGAGACAGTGTGGGACAGAGAGAGACAGTGTGGGACAGAGAGAGAGAGTGTGGGACAGAGAGAGAGAGTGTGGGACAGAGAGAGAGAGTGTGGGACAGAGAGAGAGAGTGTGGGACAGAGAGAGAGTGTTGGACAGAGAAAGAGTGTGGGACAGAGAGAGAGTGTGGGGGACAGAGAGAGAGAGTGTGGGACAGAGAGAGAGTGTTGGACAGAGAGACAGTGTGGGACAGAGAGAGAGAGTGTGGGACAGAGAGAGAGAGTGTGGGACAGAGAGAGAGTGTGGGACAGAGAGAGAGTGTGGGGGACAGAGAGAGAAAGAGCGTTTGGGACAAAGAGAGGGAGAGTTTGTGGGACAGAGAGAGAGAGTTTGGGAGAGGGAGAGAGTGAGTTTGGGACAGAGAGAGAGGGGGACAAAGAGAGAGAGAGACTATGGGACAGAGAGAGAGTGTGGGCACAGAGAGAGTGTGTGTGTGGGACAGAGAGAGTGTGTGTGTGGGACGGAGAGAGTGTGTGAGGCAAGAGAGAATGTGTGGGACAGAGAGATTGAGTGCGGGACGGAGAGAGAGTGTGGGGCAGAGAGAGGGAGTGTGTAGGCAGAGAGAGAAAGAATGTTTGGGACAAAGAGAGGGAGAGTTTGTGGGACAGAGAGAGAGAGAGAGAGTGTGTGGGACAGAGAGAGGGAGTGTGTGGGACAGAGAGGGAGAGGGTGTGGGACAGAGAGAGAGAGTTTATGGGACAGTGAGAGAGAGTTTGTGGGACAGAGAGAGAGAGAGTTTGTGGGACAGTGAGAGAGGGTGTGGGACACTGAGAGAGGGTGTGTGACAGAGAGAGAGAGTGTTGGACAGAGAGAGAGCGAGTGTGTAGGCAGAGAGAGAAAGAGTGTTTGGCAAATTGAGAGGGTGAATTTGTGGGACAGAGAGAGAGAGTGTGGGGCAGAGACGGAGAGTGTGGGGCAGCGAGAGGGAGTATGTGGGCAGAGAGAGAAAGAATGTTTGGGACAAAGAGAGGGAGAGAATGTGGGGCAGAGAGAAAGTGTGGGACAGAGAGAGAAAGTGTGTTTGGGACAAAGAGAGGGAGAGTTTGTGGGACAGAGAGAGAGAGTGTGTGGGACAGAGAGAGAGAGTGTGTGGGACAGAGAGAGAATGTGTGGGACAGAGAGAGAGAGTGTGGGACAGAGAGAGAGTGTGTGGGACAGAGAGAGAGTGTGTGGGACAGAGAGAGAGTTTGGGGCAGAGAGAAAGTGTGGGACAGAGAGAGAAAGAGTATTTGGGACAAAGAGAGAGAGTGTGTGGGACAGAGAGAGAAATAGTATTTGGGACAAAGAGAGAGAGAGTTTGTGGGACAGAGAGAGAAAGTGTATTTGGGACAAAGAGAGGGAGTTTGTGGGACAGAGAGAGAGTGTTTGGGAGAGAGAGAGAGTTTGTGGGACAGAGAGAGAGAGTTTGTGGGACAGAGAGAGAGTGAGTGTGGGACAGAGAGAGAGAATTTGGGACAGAGAGAAAGTGTGCGACAGGGAGAGAAAAAGTATTTGGGACAAAGTGAGGGAGTGTTTGTGGGACAGAGAGAGAGTCTGTGGGCAGAGAGAGAGAGTGGGACAGAGACAGTATGTTGGCAGAGAGAGAAAGAGTGTTTTGGACAAGGAGAGAGAGACTGTGTGGGACACAGAGAAAGACTTTGTGGGCAGATAGAGAGTGTGGGACAGAGAGAGAGAGTGGGACAGAGAGAGAGGGAGAGCTTTGGACAGAGAGAAAGATAGTGGGAAAGAGAGAGAGAGAGTGTAGGACAGAGAGAGAGAGTGTGTGGGACAGAGAGAGAGAGAGAGTGTGGGACAGAGAGAGAGGGTGTAGGACAGAGAGAGAGTGTGGGGCAGAGAGAGAGAGTGTAGGACAGAGAGAGAGTGTGGGGCAGAGAGAGAGAGAGAGGGTGTGGGACAGAGAGAGAGTGTGGGGCAGAGAGAGAGTGTGGGACAGAGAGAGAAAGAGTGTTTGGGACAAAGAGAGGGAGAGTTTGTGGGACAGAGAGAGAGAGTTTGGGGCAGAGAGAGAGAGTGTGGGGCAGAGAGAGGGAGTGTGTAGACAGAGATTAAGTGTGGGACAGAGAGAGAAAGAGTATTTGGGACAAAGAGAGAGTGTGTGGGACAGAGAGAGAAAGAGTGTTTGGGACAAAGAGAGGGAGTTTGTGGGACAGATAGACAGTGTTTGGGAGATAGAGAGAGAGAGTGTGGGACAGAGAGAGAGAGAGTTTCGCAGAGAGAGAAAGTGTGGGACAGGGAGAGAAAAACTATTTGGGACAAAGGGAGGGAGTGTTTGTGGGACAGAGAGAGAGAGTGTGGGACAGAGAGAGTGTGTTGGCAGAGAGAGAAAGAGTGTTTTGGACAAAGAGAGAGAGACTGTGTGGGACACAGAAAGAGTGTGTGGGCAGATAGAGAGTGTGGGACAGAGAGAGAGAGTGTGGGACAGAGAGAGAGTTTGTGGGGCCGAGAGAGAGAGTTTGTGGGACAGAGAGAGAGGGTGTGGGACTAAGAGAGTTTGCAGGACAGAGAGAGAGAGTTTGTGGGACAGAGAGAGAGAGTGTGGGACAGAGAGAGAGAGTGTGGGACAGAGAGAGAGTGTGGGGCAGAGAGAGGGAGTGTGTAGGCAGAGAGAGAAAGAGTGTTTGGGACAAAGAGAGGGAGAGTTTGTGGGACAGAGAGAGAGAGTTTGTGGGACAGAGAGAGAGAGTGTGTTTGGGACAAAGAGAGGGAGAGAGTGTGGAACAGAGAGAGTGTGAGACAGAGAGAGAAAGAGTGTTTGGGACAAAGAGAGGGAGAGTGTGGAACAGAGAGAGAGTTTGGGACTGAGAGAGAGTGAATTTGGGACAGTGAGAGTGTGACACAAAGAGAAACAGTGTGTGGGCAGAGGGAGAGAGTGTGGGACAGAGAGAGGGAGTGTGTGGGCAGAGGGAGAGAGTGTGGGACAGAGAGAGAGAGTGTGTGGGCAGAGAGAGAATGATTGTTTGAGACAAAGACAGAGAGAATGTGGGACAGAGAGAGAAAGATTGGGACAAAGAGAAGGTGAGAGTGTGGGGTAGACAGAGAGAGAGTGGGACAAAGAGAGAGAGTGACTATGGGACAGAGAGAGAGTGTGGGACAGAGAGAGAGTGTGGGCACAGAGAGAGTGTGTGTGTGGGACAGAGAGAGTGTGTGTGTGGGACAGAGAGAGTGTGTGTGTGGGACGGAGAGAGTGTGTGAGGCAGAGAGAGAATGTGTGGGACAGAGAGATTGAGTGCGGGACGGAGAGAGAGTGTGGGGCAGAGAGAGCGAGTGTGTAGACAGAGAGAGAAAGAGTGTTTGGGACAAAGAGAGGGAGGGAGTGTGGGACAGAGAGAGAGAGTTTGGCAGTGAGAGAGAGTGAGTTTGGGACAGAGAGAGGGAGTGTTGTACAGAGAGGGAGTGTTGGACAGAGAGAGAGTGTGGGACAGAGAGAGAGTGTGGGACAGAGAGAGAGAGTGTGGGACAGAGAGAGAGTGTGGGGGACAGAGAGAGAAAGAGTGTTTGGGACAAAGAGAGGGAGAGTTTGTGGGACAGAGAGAGAGAGTTTGGGAGAGGGAGAGAGTGAGTTTGGGAGAGAGAGAGAGAGTGGGACAAAGAAAGAGAGAGACTATGGGACAGAGAGAGAGTGTGGGCACAGAGAGAGTGTGTGTGTGGGACGGAGAGAGTGTGTGAGGCAGAGAGAGAATGTGTGGGACAGAGAGATTGAGTGCGGGACGGAGAGAGAGTGTGGGGCAGAGAGAGCGAGTGTGTAGGCAGAGAGAGAAAGAATGTTTGGGACAAAGAGAGGGAGAGTTTGTGGGACAGAGAGAGAGAGAGAGAGAGAGTGTGTGGGACAGAGAGAGGGAGTGTGTGGGACAGAGAGAGAGAGGGTGTGGGACAGAGAGTGTTTGTGGGACAGTGAGAGAGAGTTTGTGGGACAGAGAGAGAGAGAGTTTGTGGGACAGTGAGAGAGGGTGTGGGACAGAGAGAGAATGTGTGGGACAGAGAGAGAGAGTGTTGGACAGAGAGAGAGCGAGTGTTGGACAGAGAGAGAGAGAGTGTTTGGCAAATTGAGAGGGTGAGTTTGTAGGACAGAGAGAGAGAGTGTGGGGCAGAGACAGAGAGTGTGGGGCAGAGACAGAGAGTGTGGGGCAGCGAGAGGGAGTATGTGGGCAGAGAGAGAGAGTGTGGGACAAAGAGAGAGTGTGGGGGACAGAGAGAGAAAGTGTGTTTGGGACAAAGAGAGAGAGACTGTGTGGGACACAGAAAGAGTGTGTGGGCAGATAGAGAGTGTGGGACAGAGAGAGAGAGTGGGACATGGAGAGAGGGAGAGTGTGGGACAGATAGAATGAGAGTGGGTTGGAGAGAGAGAGAGAGAGTGTGGGACAGAGAGAGAGAGAGTGGGTTGGAGAGAGAGAGAGAGAGAGTGTGGGACAGAGAGAATGAGAGTGGGTTGGAGAGAGAGAGAGAGAGAGTGTGGGACAGAGAGAGAGTGTGGGAGAGAGAGAGAGAGAGAGTGGGTGGGGCCGAGAGAGAGAGTTTGTGGGACAGAGAGAGAGGGTGTGGGACTAAGAGAGAGTTTGCGGGACAGAGAGAGAGAGAGTGTGGGACAGAGAGAGAGTGTGGGAGAGAGAGAGAGAGAGTGTGGGACAGAGAGAGAGTGTGGGATAGAGAGAGAGAGAGAGTGTGTGGGACAGAGAGAGAGAGTTTGTGGGGCCGAGAGAGAGAGTTTGTGGGACAGAGAGAGAGGGTGTGGGACTAAGAGAGAGTTTGCGGGACAGAGAGAGAGAGTTTGTGGGACAGAGTGAGAGAGTTTGTGGGACAGAGTGAGAGGGTGTTGGACAGAGAGAGAATGTGTGGGACAGAGAGAGAGTGTGGGGCAGAGAGAGGGAGTGTGTAGGCAGAGAGAGAACGAGTGTTTGGGACAAAGAGAGGGAGAGTTTGTGGGACAGAGAGAGAGAGTGTGTGGGTCAGAGAGGGAATGTGTGGGACAGAGAGAGGGAGTGTGTGGGACAGAGAGAGAGAGGGTGTGGGACAGAGAGAGAGTGTGTGGGACAGAGAGAGAGAGTGTGTGGGACAGAGAGAGAGTGTGTGGGACAGAGAGAGAGAGGCTTTCGGAAAGAGAGAGAGGGTGTGTGGGACAGCGAGTTTGTGGGACAGAGAGAGAGAGTGTGGGGCAGAGAGAGAGAGAGTGTGGGACAGAGAGAGAGAGTGTGGGGCAGAGAGAGAGAGTGTGGGGCAGAGAGAGAGACGGTGTGGGGCAGAGAGAGAGAGTGTGGGGCAGAGAGAGAGGGTGTGGGGCAGAGAGGGAGATTGTGGGGCAGAGAGAGATTGTGGGGGACAGAGAGAGAGTGTGGGGGACAGAGAGAGAAAGAGTGTTTGGGACAAAGAGAGGGAGAGTTTGTGGGACAGAGAGAGAGTTTGGGAGAGGGAGAGAGTGAGTTTGGGACAGAGAGAGAGTGTGTGGGACAGAGAGAGAGAGTTTGGGAGAGGGAGAGAGTGAGTTTGGGACAGAGAGAGAGAGTGGGACAAAGAGAGAGAGAGAATATGGGACAGAGAGAGAGTGTGGGCACAGAGAGAGTGTGTGTGTGGGACAGAGAGAGTGTGTGAGGCAGAGAGAGAATGTGTGGGACAGAGAGATTGAGTGCGGGACGGAGAGAGAGTGTGGGGCAGAGAGAGGGAGTGTGTAGGCAGAGAGAGAAAGAATGTTTGGGACAAAGAGAGGGAGAGTTTGTGGGACAGAGAGAGAGAGTTTGTGGGACAGAGAGAGAATGTGTGACAGAGAGAGAGAGAGTGTGTGGGACAGTGAGAGAGTGTGTGGGCAGAGAGAGAAAGAGTGTTTTGGACAAAGAGAGAGAGACTGTGTGGGACACAGAGAAAGAGTGTTTGGGCAGATAGAGAGTGTGGGAAAGAGAGAGAGAGTAGGACAGAGAGAGAGGGAGAGTGTGGGACTGAGAGAAAGAGAGTGGGATAGAGAGAGAGACAGAGAGAGTGTGGGACAGAGAGAGAGAGAGAGTGTGGTACAGAGAGAGATTGTGGGGCAGAGAGAGAGTGTGTGGGACAGAGAGAGGGAGTGTGTAGGCAGAGAGAGAAAGAATGTTTGGGACAAAGAGAGGGAGAGTTTGTGGGACAGAGAGAGAGAGTTTGTGGGACAGAGAGAGAGAGAGTGTGTGGGACAGTGAGAGAGTGTGTGGGCAGAGAGAGAAAGAGTGTTTTGGACAAAGAGAGAGAGACTGTGTGGGACACAGAGAAAGAGTGTGTGGGCAGATAGAGAGTGTGGGAAAGAGAGAGAGAGTAGGACAGAGAGAGAGGGAGAGTGTGGGACTGAGAGAAAGAGAGTGGGATAGAGAGAGAGACAGAGAGAGTGTGGGACAGAGAGAGAGAGAGAGTGTGGTACAGAGAGAGATTGTGGGGCAGAGAGAGAGTGTGTGGGACAGAGAGAGGGAGTGTGTGGGCAGAGAGAGAACGAGTGTTTGGGACAAAGAGAGGGAGAGTGTGGGACAGAGAGAGAGAGTTGGTGAGTGAGAGAGAGTGAGTTTGGGACAGAGAGAGTGTGACACAAATAGAAACAGTGTGTGGGCAGAGGGAGAGAGTGTGGGACAGAGAGAGGGAGTGTGTGGGCAGAGAGAGAATGATTGTTTGAGACAAAGAAAGAGAGAGTGTGGGACAGAGAGAGAAAGAGTGGGACAAAGAGAGGGAGAGAGTATGGGGTAGACAGAGAGAGTGTGGGGCAGAGAGAGAGAGGGTGTGGGACAGAGAGAGAGAGGTTGGGACAGAGAGAGAGGGTGTGGGACAGAGAGAGAGAGTGTGGGACAGAGAGAGAGAGGGTGTGGGACAAAGAGAGATAGGGTGTGGGACAGAGAGAGCGAGTGTGTGGGGCAGAGAGAGGGAGTGTGTAGGCAGAGAGAGAAAGAATGTTTGGGACAAAGAGAGGGAGAGTTTGTGGGACAGAGAGAGAGAGTTTGTGGGACAGAGAGAGAGAGAGTGTGTGGGACAGTGAGAGAGTGTGTGGGCAGAGAGAGAAAGAGTGTTTTGGACAAAGAGAGAGAGAC
The DNA here is from genome assembly GCF_017639515.1 of Carcharodon carcharias. Lineage (NCBI taxonomy): Eukaryota > Metazoa > Chordata > Chondrichthyes > Lamniformes > Lamnidae > Carcharodon > Carcharodon carcharias. Next base: position 1,544,091 of record NC_054493.1, read on the forward strand.
TGTGTGGGACACAGAGAAAGAGTGTGTGGGCAGATAGAGAGTGTGGGAAAGAGAGAGAGAGTAGGACAGAGAGAGAGGGAGAGTGTGGGACTGAGAGAAAGAGAGTGGGATAGAGAGAGAGACAGAGAGAGTGTGGGACAGAGAGAGAGAGAGAGTGTGGTACAGAGAGAGATTGTGGGGCAGAGAGAGAGTGTGTGGGACAGAGAGAGGGAGTGTGTGGGCAGAGAGAGAACGAGTGTTTGGGACAAAGAGAGGGAGAGTGTGGGACAGAGAGAGAGAGTTGGTGAGTGAGAGAGAGTGAGTTTGGGACAGAGAGAGTGTGACACAAATAGAAACAGTGTGTGGGCAGAGGGAGAGAGTGTGGGACAGAGAGAGGGAGTGTGTGGGCAGAGAGAGAATGATTGTTTGAGACAAAGAAAGAGAGAGTGTGGGACAGAGAGAGAAAGAGTGGGACAAAGAGAGGGAGAGAGTATGGGGTAGACAGAGAGAGTGTGGGGCAGAGAGAGAGAGGGTGTGGGACAGAGAGAGAGAGGTTGGGACAGAGAGAGAGGGTGTGGGACAGAGAGAGAGAGTGTGGGACAGAGAGAGAGAGGGTGTGGGACAAAGAGAGATAGGGTGTGGGACAGAGAGAGCGAGTGTGTGGGGCAGAGAGAGGGAGTGTGTAGGTAGATTGAGAAAGAGTGTTTGGCAAAAAGAGAGGAAGAGTTTGTGAGACAGAGAGAGAGAGTTTGGGAGTGAGAGAGAGTGAGTTTGGGACAGAGAGAGGGAGTGTTGGACAGAGAGAGAGTGTGGGACAGAGAGTGAGTGTGTGGGACAGAGAGAGAAAGAGTGTTTGGGACAAAGAGAGGGAGAGTTTGTGGGACAGAGAGAGAGAGTTTGGGGCAGAGAGAGAGAGAGAGTGGGGCAGAGAGATGGAGTGTGTAGACAGAGAGAGAAAGAGTGTTTGGGACAAAGAGAGGGAGGGAGTGTGGGACAGAGAGAGAGAGTTTGGCAGTGAGAGAGAGTGAGTTCGGGACAGAGAGAGGGAGTGTTGTACAGAGAGGGAGTGTTGGACAGAGAGAGAGTGTGGGACAGTGAGAGAGTGTGGGACAGAGAGAGAGAGTATGGACAGAGAGAGAGAGTGTGGGACAGAGAGAGAGTGTGGGGCAGAGAGAGGGAGTGTGTAGGCAGAGAGAGAAAGAGTGTTTGGGACAAAGAGAGGGAGAGTTTGTGGGACAGAGAGAGTGTGGGACAGAGAGAGAGAGTGTGGGACAGAGAGAGAGAGTGTGGGACAGAGAGAGAGAGGGTGGGACAGAGAGAGAGTCTGTGTGGGACAGAGAGAGAGATAGAGTGTGGGACAGAGAGAGAGAGAGTGTGGGGCAGAGAGAGGGAGTGTGGGACAGAGAGAGAGATAGAGTGTGGGACAGAGAGAGAGAGAGAGTGTGGGACAGAGAGAGAGAGAGTGTGGGACAGAGAGAGAGAGAGTGTGGGACAGAGAGGGAGTGTGTTGGCAGAGAGAGAAAGAGTGTTTTGGACAAAGAGAGAGAGACTGTGTGGGACACAGAAAGAGTGTGTGGGCAGATAGAGAGTGTGGGACAGAGAGAGAGAGTGGGACATGGAGAGAGGGAGAGTGTGGGACAGAGAGAATGAGAGAGTGTGGGACAGAGACAGAGTGTGGGGCAGAGAGAGAAAGAGTGTTTGGGACAAAGAGAGGCAGAGTGTGGGACAGAGAGAGAGAGTTGGTGAGTGAGAGAGAGTGAGTTTGGGACAGAGAGAGTGTGACACAAATAGAAACAGTGTGTGGGCAGAGGGAGAGAGTGTGGGACAGAGAGAGGGAGTGTGTGGGCAGAGAGAGAGAGTTGGTGAGTGAGAGAGAGTGAGTTTGGGACAGAGAGAGTGTGACACAAAGAGAAACAGTGTGTGGGCAGAGGGAGAGAGTGTGGGACAGAGAGAGAATGATTGTTTGAGGCAAAGACAGAGAGAGTGTGGGACAGAGAGAGAAAGAGTAGGACAAAGAGAGGGAGAGAGTGTGGTGTAGACAGAGACAGTGTGGGGCAGAGAGAGAGAGTGTGTGGGACAGAGAGAGAGAGGGTGTGGGACAGAGAGAGAGAGTGTGTAGGACAGAGAGAAAGAGTTTGTGGGACAGTGAGAGAGATTTTGTGGGACAGAGAGAGAGAGGGTGTGGGACAGAGAGAGAGAGAGTGTGGGACAGAGAGAGAGAGAGTGTGGGACAGAGAGAGAGAGAGTGTGGGACAGAGAGAGAGAGTGTGTGGGGCAGAGAGAGAGAGTGTGTGGGAAAGATAGAGATAGGGTGTGGGACAGAGAGAGAGAGTGTGTGGGGCAGAGAGAGAGAGTGTGTAGGCAGATTGAGAAAGAGTGTTTGGCAAAAAGAGAGGAAGAGTTTGTGAGACAGAGAGAGTGAGTTTGGGGCAGAGAGAGAGACTGTGGGGCAGAGAGAGAAAGAGTGTTTGGGACAAAGAGAGAGAGAGAGTGTGGGACAGAGAGAGAGTGTGGGATAGAGAGAGAGAGAGAGCATGTGGGACAGAGAGAGAGAGTTTGTGGGGCCGAGAGAGAGAGTTTGTGGGACAGAGAGAGAGAGTTTGTGGGACAGAGAGAGAGTTTGGGGCAGAGAGAGGGAGTGTGTAGGCAGAGAGAGAAAGAGTGTTTGGGACAAAGAGAGGGAGAGTTTGTGGGACAGAGAGAGAGAGGGTGTGGGACAGAGAGAGAGAGTGTGTGGGACAGAGAGAGAGAGGCTTTGGGACAGAGAGAGAGAGTGTGTGGGACAGAGAGAGAGAGAGTGTGGGACAGAGAGAGAGAGAGTGTGGGACAGAGAGAGAGAGTGTGTGGGACAGAGAGAGAGAGGCTTTCGGACAGAGAGAGAGAGTGTGTGGGACAGAGAGAGAGAGTGGGACAGAGAGAGAGAGAGGGTGTGGGATAGAGAGAGAGAGTGTGTGGGACAGCGAGAGTTTGTGGGACAGAGAGAGAGAGTATGGGGCAGAGAGAGAGAGGGTGTGGGACAGAGAGAGAGAGAGTGTGTGGGACAGAGAGAGAGAGTTTGTGGGACAGAGAGAGAGACTTTGTGGGACAGAGAGAGAGAGTTTGTGGGACAGAGAGAGAATGTGTGGGACAGAGAGAGAGTGTGGGGCAGAGAGAGGGAGTGTGTAGGCAGAGAGAGAAAGTGTGTTTGGGACAAAGAGAGGGAGAGTGTGGGACAGAGAGAGAGTTTGGGAATGAGAGAGAGTGAGTGTGGGACAGAGAGAGAGAGTTTGGGACAGAAAGAAAATGTGGGACAGGGAGAGAAAAGGTATTTGGGACAAAGGGAGGGAGTGCTTGTGGGACAGAGAGAGAGTCTGTGGGCAGAGAGAGAGTGTGTGGGACAGAGAGAGAGTCTGTGGGCAGAGAGAGAGAGAGTGTGGGACAGAGAGAGAGTGTGTTGGCAGAGAGAGAAAGAGTGTTTTGGACAAAGAGAGAGAGACTGTGTGGGACACAGAGAAAGAGTGTGTGGGCAGATAGAGAGTGTGGGAAAGAGAGAGAGAGTGGGACAGAGAGAGAGAGTGTGGGACAGAGAGAGAGAGAGAGTGTGGGACAGAGAGAGTGTGTGGGGCAGAGAGAGAGTGTGTGGGGCAGAGAGAGAGAGGTTGTGGGACAGAGAGAGAATGAGTGTTTGAGACAAAGACAGAGAAAGTGTGGGACAGAGAGAGAAAGAGTGGGACAAAGAGAGGGAGCGAGTGTGGGGTAGACAGAGAGAGTGTGGGACAGAGAGAGAGAGGGTGTGGGACAGAGAGAGAGGGTGTGGAACAGAGAGAGAGAGTGTGTGGGGCAGAGAGAGGAAGTGTGTAGGCAGATTGAGAAAGAGTGTTTGGCAAAAAGAGAGGAAGAGTTTGTGAGACAGAGAGAGAGAAGTTTGGGGCAGAGAGAGAGACTGTGGGGCAGAGAGAGAAAGAGTGTTTGGGACAAAGAGAGGGAGACTGTGGGACAGAGAGAGAGAGTTTGTGAGTGAGAGAGAGTGAGTTTGGGACAGAGAGAGGGAGTGTTGGACAGAGAGAGAGTGTGGGACAGAGAGAGAGTGTGTGGGACAGAGAGGGAAAGAGTGTTTGGGACAAAGAGAGGGAGAGTTTGTGGGACAGAGAGAGAGAGTTTGGGAGAGGAAGCGAGTGAGTTTGGGACAGAGAGAGAGTGTGTGGGACAGAGAGAGTGTGTGGGACAGAGAGAGTGTGTGGGACAGAGAGAGGGAGTGTGTGGGCAGAGAGTGTAAGAATGTTTGGGACAAAGAGAGGGAGAGAGTGTGGGGCAGAGAGAAAGTGTGGGACAGAGAGAGAAATAGTGTTTGGGACAAAGCGAGGGAGAGAGTGTGGGGCAGAGATTAAGTGTGGGGCAGAGAGAGAGAGAGTGTGGGGCAGAGAGAGAGTGTGGGGCAGAGAGAGAAAGTGTGGGGCAGAGAGAGAAATTGTGTGGGCAGAGAGAGAGAGTGTGTGGGCAGAGAGAGAGAGAGTGTTTGAGACAAAGACAGAGAGAGTGTGGGACACAGAGAGAAAGAGTGTTTGGGACAAAGAGAGGGAGAGAGTGTGGGGTAGAGAGAGAGAGAGTGTGGGGCAGAGAGAGAGAGTGTGGGATAGAGAGGAAGAGTGTGGGGCAGAGAGAGAGAGAGAGAGTGTGGGGCAGAGAGAGTGAGTTTGTGGGACAGAGAGAGAGAGTTTGGGAGAGGGAGAGAGTGAGTTTGGGACAGAGAGAGAGTGTGTGACAGAGAGAGAGAATCTGGGACAGAGAGAAAGTGTGGGACAGAGAGAGAAAGAGTATTTGGGAGAAAGAGAGAGAGTGTGTGGGACAGAGAGAGAAAGAGTATTTGGGACAAAGATAGAGAGAGTGTGTGGGACAGAGAGAGAAAGAGTGTTTGGGACAAAGAGAGGCAGTTTATGGGACAGAGAGAGAGTGTTTGGGAGAGAGAGAGTGTGTGGGACAGAGAGAGATTCTGTGGGCAGAGAGAGAGTCTGTGGGCAGAGAGAGAGTCTGTGGGCAGAGAGAGAGTGTGTGGGACAGAGAGAGAGTGTGTGGGACAGAGAGAGAGTGTGTTGGCAGAGAGAGAGTGTGGGACAGAAAGAGAGAGTGGGACAGAAAGAGAGGGAGAGTGTGGGACTGAGAGAAAGAGAGTGGGATAGAGAGAGAGAGAGAGTGTGGGACAGAGAGAGAGAGAGAGTGTGGTACAGAGAGAGAGAGAGTGTGGGGCAGAGAGAGTGTGTGGGCAGAGAGAGAAAGAGTGTTTGGGACAAAGAGAGGGAGAGAGTGTGGGACAGAGAGAAAGTATGGGACAGAGAGAGAAAGAGTGTTTGGGACAAAGAGAGGGAGAGTGTGGGACAGAGAGAGAGAGTTTGTGAGTGAGAAAGAATGAGTTTGGGACAGAGAGAGTGTGACACAAATAGAAACAGTGTGTGGGCAGAGGGAGAGAGTGTGGGACAGAGAGAGGGAGTGTGTGGGCAGAGAGAGAATGATTGTTTGAGACAAAGACAGAGAGAGTGTGGGACAGAGAGAGAGAGAGGGTGTGGGACAGAGAGAGCGAGTGTGTGGGGCAGAGAGAGGGAGTGTGTAGGCAGATTGAGAAAGAGTGTTTGGCAAAAAGAGAGGAAGAGTTTGTGAGACAGAGAGAGAGAGTTTGGGGCAGAGAGAGAGACTGTGGGGCAGAGAGAGAAAGAGTGTTTGGGACAAAAAGAGGGAGAGAGTGTGGGACAGAGAGAGGAAGAATGTTTGGGACAAAGAGAGGGAGAGAGTGTGGGGCAGAGAGAAAGTTTTGGACAGAGAGAGAAATAGTGTTTGGGACAAAGCCAGGGAGAGAGTGTGGGGCAGAGAATAAGTGTGGGACAGAGAGAGAGAGTGTGGGGCAGAGAGAGAATGTGGGGCAGAGAGAGAGAGAGAGTGTGGGGCATAGAGAGAGAGGGTGTGGGACAGAGAGAGAGAGTATGGGGCTGAGAGAGAGATTGTGGGGCAGTGAGAGAGAGTGTGTGGGACAGCGAGAGAGAGTTTGTGGGACAGAGAAAGAGAGTTTGTGGGACAGAGCAAGAGAGTTTGTGGGACAGAGAGAGAATGTGTGGGACAGAGGGAGAGAGTTTGTGGGACAGAGAGAGTTTGTGGGACAGAGAGAGACGGTGTGGGACAGAGAGAGGGAGTGTGTAGGCAGAGAGAGAACGTGTTTGGGACAAAGAGAGGGAGAGTGTGGGACAGAGAGAGAGTGTGGGACAGAGAGAGAGAGTTTGGGAGTGAGAGAGAGTGAGTTTGGGATTGAGAGAGTGAGTGTTGGTCAGAGAGAGAGTGTGGGACAGATAGAGGGTGTAGGACAGGGAGAGAAAAAGTGTTTGGAACAAAGAGAGGGAGAGTTTGTGGGACAGAGAGAGGGAGTTTGGGAAAGGGAGAGAATGAGTTTGGGACAGAGAGAGAGAGTGTGGGACAGAGAGAGAGAGAGTTTGGGACAGAGAGAAAGTGTTGGACAGGGAGAGAAAAAGTATTTGGGACAAAGGGATGGAGTGTTTGTGGGACAGAGAGAGAGTCTGTGGGCAGAGAGAGAGAGTGTGGGACAGAGAGAGAGTGTGTTGGCAGAGAGAGAAAGAGTGTTTTGGACAAAGAGAGAGAGAGACTGTGTGGGACACAGAGAAAGAGTGTGTGGGCAGATAGAAAGTGTGGGACAGAGAGAGAGAGTGGGACAGAAAGAGAGGGAGAGTGTGGGACAGAGAGAAAGAGAGTGAGATAGAGAGAGAGAGTTTGTGGGACAGAGAGAGTGTGGGGCAGAGAGAGAGTGTGTGGGACAGAGAGAGAGTGTGGGGCAGAGAGAGTGTGTGGCACAGAGAGAGAGAGTGTGTGGGCAGAGAGAGAAAGCGGGTTTGGGACAAAGAGAGGGAGAGAGTGTGGGACAGAGAGAGAGTGTGGGACAGGGTGAGAAAGAGCATTTCGGACAAAGAGAGGGAGAGTGAGGGACAGAGAGAGGGAGTTTGTGAGTGAGAGAGAGTGATTTTGGGACAGAGAGAGTGTGACACAAATAGAAGCAGTGTGTGGGCAGAGGGAGAGAGTGTGGGACAGAGAGAGTGAGTGTGTGGGCAGAGAGAGAATGATTGTTTGAGACAAAGACAGAGAGAGTGTGGGACAGAGAGAAAGAGGGTGTGGAACAGAGAGAGAAAGAGTGGGACAAAGAGAGAGAGAGAGTGTGGGGCAGAGAGAGAGTGTGTGTGGGCAGAGAGAGAATGATTGTTTGAGACAAAGACAGAGAGAGTGTGGGACAGAGAGAGAAAGAGTGGGACAAAGAGAGGGAGAGAGTGTGGGGCAGAGAGAGAGAGTGTGTGGGCAGAGAGAGAATGATTGTTTGAGACAAAGACAGAGAGAGTGTGGGACAGAGAGAGAAAGAGTGGGGCAAAGAGAGGGAGAGAGTGTGGGGCAGAGAGTAAGAGAGCATGTGGGACAGAGAGAGAGGGTGTGGGACAGAGTGAGAGAGGGTGTGGGACAGAGAGAGAGAGTGTGTAGGACAGAGAGAGAGAGGGTGTGGCACAGAGAGAGAGAGTGTGGGACAGAGAGAGAGAGCGTGTGGCACAGAGAGAGAGAGTGTGTGGGACAGAGAGAGAGTGTGGGGCAGAGAGAGGGAGTGTGTAGGCAGATTGAGAAAGATTGTTTGGCAAAAAGAGTGGAAGAGTTTGTGAGACAGAGAGAGAGAGTTTGTGAGACAGAGAGAGAGTGTGTGGGGCAGAGAGAGAAAGAGTGTTTGGGTCAAAGAGCGGGAGAGTTTGTGGGACAGAGAGAGAGAGTTTGGGGCAGAGAGAGAGAGAGAGTGGGGCAGAGAGAGGGAGTGTATAGGCAGAGAGAGGGAGTGTATAGGCAGAGAGAGAAAGAGTGTTTGGGACAAAGAGAGGGAGAGTGTGGGACAGAGAGAAAGTGTGGGACAGAGAGAGAAAGAGTGTTTGGGACAAAGAGAGGGAGAGTGTGGGACAGAGAGAGAGAGTTTGTGAGTGAGAGAGAGTGAGTTTGGGGCAGAGAGAGAGAGAGTGTGGGGCAGAGAGAGAGAGGGTGTGGGGCAGAGAGAGAGAGTGTGGGACAGAGAGAGAGAGAGTGTGGGACAGAGAGAGAGATTGTGGGGCAGAGAGAGAGAGTGTGGGACAGAGAGAGAGATTGTGGGGCAGAGAGAGAGAGTGTGTGGGGCAGAGAGAGAGAGAGTGTGGGACAGAGAGAGAGATTGTGGGGCAGAGAGAGAGAGTGTGTGGGACAGAGAGAGACAGTGTGTGGGACAGAGAGAGAGATTGTGGGGCAGAGAGAGAGAGAGTGTGGGGCAGAGAGAGAGAGTGTGGGACAGAGAGAGAGAGAGTTTGTGGGACAGAGACAGAGAGAGTGTGGGGCAGAGAGAGAGAGTTTGTGGGACAGAGAAAGAGAGTTTGTGGGACAGAGAGAGAATGTGTGGGACAGAGAGAGAGAGTTTGTGGGACAGAGAGAGTTTGTGGGACAGAGAGAGAGAGTGTGGGACAGAGAGAGGGAGTGTGTAGGCAGAGAGAGAAAGTGTTTGGGACAAAGAGAGGGAGAGAGTATTGGACAGAGAGAAAGTGTGGGACAGAGAGAGAAAGAGTGTTTGGGACAAAGAGAGGGAGAGTGTGGGACAGAGAGAGAGAGTTTGGGAGAGAGAGAGATTCAGTTTGGGACAGAGAGAGAGTATTGGACAGAGAGAGAGTTTGTGGGCAGAGAGAGAAAGAGTGTTTGGGACAAAGAGAGAGAGAGAGTGTGGGACAGAGAGAGGGAGTTTGGGAGTGAGAGAGAGTGAGTTTGGGATAGAGAGAGTGAGTGTTGGTCAGAGAGAGAGTGTGGGACAGATAGAGGGTGTAGGACAGGGAGAGACAGTGTGTGGGACAGAGAGAGAAAGAGTGTTTGGAACAAAGAGAGGGAGAGTTTGTGGGACAGAGAGTGAGAGTTTGGGAAAGGGAAGAGTGAGTTTGGGACAGAGAGAGAGTGTGCGACAGAGAGAGTAAGAGTATTTGGGACAAAGAGAGAGAGTGTGTGGGACAGAGAGAGAAATAGTGTTTAGGACAAAGCGAGGGAGAGAGTGTGGGGCAGAGATTAAGTGTGGGACAGAGAGAGAGACAGTGTGGGGCAGAGAGAGAGAGAGTGTGGGGCAGAGAGAGAGAGTGTGGGGCAGAGAGAGAGAGAGGTTGTGGGACAGAGAGAGAGAGAGTGTGTGGGACAGAGAGAGAGAATGTGTGGGACAGCGAGAGAGAGTTTGTGGGACAGAGAAAGAGAGTTTGTGGGACAGAGAGAGAATGAGTGGGACAGAGAGAGAGAGTTTGTGGGACAGAGAGAGTTTGTGGGACAGAGAGAGAGGGTGTGGGACAGAGAGAGAGTGTGTGGGACAGAGAGAGCGAGTGTGTAGGCAGAGAGAGAAAGAGTGTTTGGCAAATTGAGAGGGTGAGTTTGCGGGACAGAGAGAGAGAGTGTGGGGCAGAGACGGAGAGTGTAGGGCAGAGACAGAGAGTGTGGGGCAGCGAGAGGGAGTATGTGGGCAGTGAGAGAAAGAATGTTTGGGACAAAGAGAGGGAGAGAGTGGGGGACAGAGAGAAAGTGTGGGACAGAGAGAGAAAGAGAGTTTGGGACAAAGAGAGGGAGAGGGTGTGGGACAGAGAGAGAGTGTTTGTGGGACAGACAGAGTGTGTGGGGCAGAGAGAGGGAGTGTGTAGGCAGATTGAGAAAGAGTGTTTGGGACAAAGAGAGTGAGAGTGTGGGACAGAGAGAGAGAGTTTGGGAGTGAGAGAGAGTGAGTTTGGGACAGAGAGGGAAAGAATGTTTGGGACAAAGAGAGGGAGTGTTTGTGGGACAGAGAGAGTGAGTTTGGGACAGAGAGAGAGAGTGTGGGACAGAGAGAGAGAGTGTGGGACAGAGAGAGAGTGTGGGACAGAGAGAGAGATTTTGGGGCTGAGAGAGAGAGTGTGTGGGACAGAGAGAGAGAGAGTGTGTGTGGGACAGAGAGAGAGTGTTTGTGGGACAGAGAGAGAATGTGTGGGACAGAGAGAGAGAATGTGGGACAGAGAGTGAGTATGGGGCAGAGAGAGGGAGTGTGTAGCCAGAGAGAGAAAGTGTTTGGGACAAAGAGAGGGAGAGTTCGTGGGACAGAGAGAGAGAGAGTTTGGGAGTGAGAGAGAGTGAGTTTGGGACAGAGAGAGGGAGTGTTGGACAGAGAGAGAGTGTTTGACAGAGAGTGAGTGTGTGGGACAGAGAGAGAAAGAGTGTTTGGGACAATGAGAGGGAGAGTTTGTGGGACAGAGAGAGAGAGTTTGGGAGAGGGAGAGAGTGAGTTTGGGACAGAGAGAGAGAGAGAGTGTGGGACAGAGAGAGGGAGTTTGTGGGCAGAGAGAGTAAGAATGTTTGGGACAAGGAGAGGGAGAGAGTGTGGGACAGAGTGAGAAAGAATGTTTGGGACAAAGAGAGGGAGGGAGTGTGGGGCAGAGATAAAGTGTGGGACAGAGAGAGAAATAGTGTTTGGGACAAAGCGAGGGAGAGAGTGTGGGGCAGAGATTAAGTGTGGGACAGAGAGAGAGAGAGTGTGGGGCAGAGAGAGAGAGAGTGTGGGGCAGAGAGAGAGAGTGTGTGGGGTAGAGAGAGAGAGTGTGTGGGGCAGAGAGAGAGAGTGTGGGGCAGAGAGAGAGAGGGTGTGGGACAGAGAGAGAGAGAGTGTGTGGGACAGAGAGAGAGAATGTGTGGGACAGCGAGAGAGAGTTTGTGGGACAGAGAAAGAGAGTTTGTGGGACAGAGAGAGAATGTGTGGGACCGAGAGAGAGAGTTTGTGGGACAGAGAGAGAGAGTTTGTGGGACAGAGAGAGAGCGTGTGGGACAGAGAGAGAGGGTGTGGGACAGAGAGAGGGAGTGTGTAGGCAGAGAGAGAAAGTGTTTGGGACAAAGAGAGGGAGAGAGTGTTGGACAGAGAGAAAGTGTGGGACAGAGAGAGAAAGAGTGTTTGGGACAAAGAGAGGGAGAGTGTGGGACAGAGAGAGAGAGAGTTTGGGAGAGAGAGAGATTCAGTTTGGGACAGAGAGAGAGAGTATTGGACAGAGAGAGAGTTTGTGGGCAGAGAGAGAAAGAGTGTTTGGGACAAAGAGAGAGAGAGTGTGGGACAGAGAGAGAGTGTTTGGGAGTGAGAGAGAGTGAGTTTGGGATAGAGAGAGTGAGTGTTGGTCAGAGAGAGAGTGTGGGACAGATAGAGGGTGTAGGACAGGGAGAGACAGTGTGTGGGACAGAGAGAGAAAGAGTGTTTGGAACAAAGAGAGGGAGAGTTTGTGGGACAGAGAGTGAGAGTTTGGGAAAGGGAAGAGTGAGTTTGGGACAGAGAGAGAGTGTGCGACAGAGAGAGAAAGAGTATTTGGGACAAAGAGAGAGAGTGTGTGGGACAGAGAGTGAAAGAGTGTTTGGGAGGGAGAGAGAGTGAGTGTGAGACCGAGAGAGAGAGTTTGGGACAGGAAGAAAGTGTGGGACAGGGAGAGAAAAAATACTTGGGACAAAGGGAGGGAGTGTTTGTGGGACAGAGAGAGAGAGTGTGGGCAGAGAGAGAGAGAGTGTGGGACAGAGAGAGAGTGTGTTGGCAGAGAGAGAAAGAGTGTTTTGGAGAAAGAGAGAGAGACTGTGTGGGACACAGAGAAAGAGTGTGTGGGCAGATGGAGAGTGTGGGACAGAGAGAGAGAGTGGGTCAGAGAGAGAGGGAGACTGTGGGACACAGAGAAAGAGTGTGTGGGCAGATAGAGAGTGTGGGACAGAGAGAGAGAGTGGGTCAGAGAGAGAGGGAGACTGTGGGACAGAGAGAAAGAGAGTGGGACAGAGACAGAGTGTGGGGCAGAGAGAGAGTATGTGGGACAGAGAGAGCGAGTGTGTAGGCAGAGAGAGAAAGAGTGTTTGGCAAATTGAGAGGGTGAGTTTGTGGGACAGAGAGAGAGAGTGTGGGGCAGAGACAGAGAGTGTGGGGCAGCGAGAGGGAGTATGTGGGCAGAGAGAGAAAGTGTTTGGGACAAAGAGAGGGAGAGGGTGTGGGGCAGAGAGAAAGTGTGTTTGGGACAAAGAGAGGGAGAGATTGTGGGACAGAGAGAGAGAGTGTGGGGCAGAGAGAGAGAAGGTGTGGGACAGAGAGAGAGAGTGTGTGGGACAGAGAGAGAGAGTTTCTGGGACAGAGAGAGAGAGAGAGTTTGTAGGACAGAGAGAGAGGGTGTGGGACAGCGAGAGAGAGTTTTTGGGACAGAGAGAGAGGGTGTGGGACAGAGAGAGAGAGAGTGTGGGACAGAGAGAGAGAGAGAGAGTGTCTAACAGAGAGAGAGAGTGTGTGGGACAGAGAGAGAGAGTGTGTGGGGCAGAGAGAGAGAGTGTGTGGGACAGAGAGAGAGAGAGAGTGTGTGTGGGACAGAGAGAGAGAGAGTGTGTGTGGGACAGAGAGAGAGAGAGTGTGTGTGGGACAGAGAGAGAGTGTTTGTGGGACAGAGAGAGAATGTGTGGGACAGAGAGAGAGAATGTGGGACAGAGAGTGAGTATGGGGCAGAGAGAGGGAGTGTGTAGCCAGAGAGAGAAAGTGTTTGGGACAAAGAGAGGGAGAGTTTGTGGGACAGAGAGAGAGAGAGTTTGGGAGTGAGAGAGAGTGAGTTTGGGACAGAGAGAGGGAGTGTTGGACAGAGAGAGAGTGTGGAACAGAGAGTGAGTGTGTGGGACAGAGAGAGAAAGAGTGTTTGGGACAAAGAGAGGGAGAGTTTGTGGGACAGAGAGAGAGAGTTTGGGAGAGGGAGAGAGTGAGTTTGGGACAGAGAGAGAGAGAGAGTGTGGGACAGAGAGAGTGTGTGGGACAGAGAGAGGGAGTTTGTGGGCAGAGAGAGAGAGAGTGTGGGACAGAGAGAGAAAGAGTGTTTGGAACAGACAGTGAGAGAGTGTGTGGGACAGAGAGAGTAAGAGTGTTTGGGACAGAGAGAGGGAGTGTTGGACAGAGAGAGAGTGTGGGACAGAGAGAGAGTGAGTGTGTGGGACAGAGAGAGAAAGAGTGTTTGGGACAAAGAGAGGGAGAGATTGTGGGACAGAGAGAGAGAGTTTGGGAGAGGGAGAGAGTGAGTTTGGGACAGAGAGAGAGAGAGAGAGTGTGGGACAGAGAGAGTGTGTGGGACAGAGAGAGGGAGTTTGTGGGCAGAGAGAGTAAGAATGTTTGGGACAAGGAGAGGGAGAGAGTGTGGGACAGAGTGAGAAAGAATGTTTGGGACAAAGAGAGGGAGGGAGTGTGGGGCAGAGAGAAAGTGTGGGACAGAGAGAGAAAGAGTGTTTGGGACAAAGAGAGGGAGAGTGTGGGACAGAGAGAGAGAGTTTGGGAGTGAGAGAGAGTGAATTTGGGACAGAGAGAGAGAGTGTTGGACAGAGAGAGAGTGTGGGAAAGAGAGTGAGTGTGTGGGGCAGAGAGAGAAAGAGTGTTTGGGACAAAGAGAGGGAGAGTTTGTGGGACAGAGAGAGAGAGTTTGGCAGAGGGAGAGAGTAAGTTTGGGACAGAGATAGTGAGTTTGGGACAGAGAGAGTGTGTGGGACAGAGAGAGAAAGAGTGTTGGGACAAAGAGAGGGAGAGAGTGTGGGACAGAGAGAGAGAGTTTGGGAGTGAGAGAGAGTGAGTTTGGGACAGAGAGAGAGAGAGAGAGTGTGGGACAGAGAGAGTGTGTGGGACAGAGAGAGGGAGTTTGTGGGCAGAGAGAGTAAGAATGTTTGGGACAAGGAGAGGGAGAGAGTGTGGGACTGAGAGAGAAAGAATGTTTGGGACAAAGTGAGTGAGGGAGTGTGGGGTAGAGAGAGAGAGAGTGTGGGGCAGAGAGAGAGAGTGTGGGGCAGAGAGAGAGAGAGTGTGGGGCAGAGAGAGAGAGAGAGGGGCAGAGAGAGAGAGAGTGTGGGGCAGAGAGAGAGAGGGGCAGAGAGAGAGAGAGTGTGACAGAGAGAGAGAGAGGGGGGGCAGAGAGAGAGAGGGTGTGGGACAGAGAGAGAGAGAGAGTTTGTGGGACAGAGAGAGAGAGTGTGTGGGACAGCGAGAGAGAGTTTGTGGGACAGAGAGAGAGAGTGTGTGGGACAGCGAGAGAGAGTTTGTGGGACAGAGAGAGAGAGAGTGTGGGACAGAGAGAGTGTGTGGGACAGAGAGAGGGAGTTTGTGGGCAGAGAGAGTAAGAATGTTTGGGACAAGGAGAGGGAGAGAGTGTGGGACTGAGAGAGAAAGAATGTTTGGGACAAAGTGAGTGAGGGAGTGTGGGGTAGAGAGAGAGAGAGTGTGGGGCAGAGAGAGAGAGTGTGGGGCAGAGAGAGAGAGAGTGTGGGGCAGAGAGAGAGAGTGTGGGGCAGAGAGAGAGAGAGTGTGGGGCAGAGAGAGAGAGTGTGGGGCAGAGAGAGAGAGAGTGGGACAGAGAGAGAGAGAGGGGGGCAGAGAGAGAGAGGGTGTGGGACAGAGAGAGAGAGAGAGTTTGTGGGACAGAGAGAGAGAGTGTGTGGGACAGCGAGAGAGAGTTTGTGGGACAGAGAGAGAGAGTGTGTGGGACAGCGAGAGAGAGTTTGTGGGACAGAGAAAGAGAGTTTGTGGGACAGAGAGAGAGAGTTTGTGGGACAGAGAAAGAGAGTTTGTGGGACAGAGAAAGAGAGTTTGTGGGACAGAGAGAGAATGTGTGGGACAGCGAGAGAGAGTTTGTGGGACAGAGAGAGAGAGTTTGTGGGACAGAGAGAGAGGGTGTGGGACAGAGAGAGGGAGTGTGTAGGCAGAGAGAGAAAGTGTTTGGGACAAAGAGAGGGAGAGAGTGTTGGACAGAGAGAAAGTGTGGGACAGGGAGAGAAAGAGTGTTTGGGACAAAGAGAGGGAGAGTGTGGGACAGAGAGAGAGAATTTGGGAGAGAGAGAGAGATTCAGTTTGGGACAGAGAGAGAGTATTGGACAGAGAGAGAGTGTGTGACAGAGAGAGAGTTTGTGGGCAGAGAGAGAAAGAGTGTGTGGGACAAAGAGAGAGAGAGAGTGTGGGACAGAGAGAGGGAGTTTGGGAGTGAGAGAGAGTGAGTTTGGGATAGAGAGAGTGAGTGTTGGTCAGAGAGAGAGTGTGGGACAGATAGAGGGTGTAGGACAGGGAGAGACAGTGTGTGGGACCGAGAGAGAAAGAGTGTTTGGAACAAAGAGAGGGAGAGTTTGTGGGACAGAGAGTGAGAGTTGGGAAAGGGAGAGAGTGAGTTTGGGACAGAGAGAGAGTGTGCGACAGAGAGAGAGAGTGTGGGAGAGAGAGAACGTGCGGGACACAGAGAGAAAGAGTATTTGGGAGAAAGAGAGAGAGTCTGTGGGACAAAGAGAGAAAGAATATTTGGGACAAAGAGAGAGAGTTTGTGGGACAGAGAGAGAAAGTATTTGCGACAAAGAGAGAGAGTGTGTGGGACAGAGAGAGAAAGAGTGTTTGGGAGGGAGAGAGATTGAGTGTGGGACAGAGAGAGAGAGTTTGGGACAGGAAGAAAGTGTGGGACAGGGAGAGAAAAGGTATTTGGGACAAAGTGAGGGAGTGTTTGTGGGACAGAGAGTGAGTCTGTGGGCAGAGAGAGAGAGAGTGTGGGACAGAGAGAGAGTCTGTGGGACAGAGAGAGAGTGTGGGACAGAGAGAGAGTGTGTTGGCAGAGAGAGAAAGAGTGTTTTGGAGAAAGAGAGAGAGACGGTGTGGGACAGAGAGAAAGAGTGTGTGGGCAGATAGAGAGTGTGGGACAGAGAGAGAGAGTGAGACAGAGAGAGAGGGAGAGTGTGGGACAGAGAGAAAGTGTGGGACAGAGAGAGAAAAAGTATTTGGGACAAAGGGAGGGAGTGTTTGTGGGACAGAGAGAGAGTCTGTGGGCAGAGAGAGAGAGAGTGTGGGACAGAGAGAGAGTCTGTGGGCAGAGAGAGAGAGAGTGTGGGACAGAGAGAGAGTGTGTTGGCAGAGAGAGAAAGAGTGTTTTGGAGAAAGAGAGAGAGACGGTGTGGGACAGAGAGAAAGAGTGTGTGGGCAGATAGAGAGTGTGGGACAGAGAGAGAGAGTGTGGGACAGAGAGAGTGAGAGTGGGACAGAGAGAGTGAGAGTGGGACAGAGAGAGAGTGTGTGGGACAGAGAGAGAGTGTGTGGGACAGAGAGAGTGAGAGTGGGACAGAGAGAGAGAGAGTGGGGCAGAGAGAGAGAGTGTGGGACAGAGAGAGAGAGGGTGTGGGACAGAGAGAGAGAGCGTGGGGCAGAGAGAGAGATTTTGGGGCTGAGAGAGAGAGTGTGTGGGACAGAGAGAGAGAGAGAGAGTGTGTGGGACAGAGAGAGAGAGAGAGTGTGTGTGGGACAGAGAGAGAGAGAGAGTGTGTGTGGGACAGAGAGAGAGTGTTTGTGGGACAGAGAGAGAATGTGTGGGACAGAGAGAGAGAATGTGGGACAGAGAGTGAGTATGGGGCAGAGAGAGGGAGTATGTAGCCAGAGAGAGAAAGTGTTTGGGACAAAGAGAGGGAGAGTTTGTGGGACAGAGAGAGAGAGAGTTTGGGAGTGAGAGAGAGTGAGTTTGGGACAGAGAGAGAGAGTGTTGGACAGAGAGAGAGTGTGGAACAGAGAGAGAGTGTGGGACAGAAGAGAGAGTGTTGGACAGAGAGAGAGTGTTGGACAGAGAGAGAGTGTGTGGGACAGAGAGAGAGAGTGTGGGACAGAGAGAGAGAGTGTGGGACAGAGAGAGAGAGAGTGTGGGACAGAGAGAGAGAGTGTTGGACAGAGAGAGAGTGTGGGACAGAGAGAGTGTGTGGGACAGAGAGAGAGTGTGGGGCAGAGAGAGAGAGAGTGGGGCAGAGAGAGAGAGGGTGTGGGACAGAGAGAGAGAGTGTGTGGGACAGAGAGAGAGAGTGTGTGGGACAGCGAGAGAGAGTTTGTGGGACAGAGAAAGAGAGTTTGTGGGACAGAAAGAGAGAGTTTGTGGGACAGAGAAAGAGAGTTTGTGGGACAGAGAGAGAGAGTTTGTGGGACAGAGAAAGAGAGTTTGTGGGACAGAGAGAGAATGTGTGGGACAGAGAGAGAGAGTGTGTGGGACAGAGAAAGAGAGTTTGTGGGACAGAGAGAGAATGTGTGGGACAGAGAGGGAGAGTTTGTGGGACAGAGAGAGAGAGTTTGGGAGAGGGAGAGATTGAGTTTGGGACAGAGAGAGAGAGAGAGAGTGTGGGACAGAGAGAGTGTGTGGGACAGAGAGAGGGAGTTTGTGGGCAGAGAGAGTAAGAATGTTTGGGACAAGGAGAGGGAGAGAGTGTGGGACAGAGTGAGAAAGAATGTTTGGGACAAAGAGAGGGAGGGAGTGTGGGGCAGAGAGAAAGTGTGGGGGACAGAGAGAGAAAGAGTGTTTGGGACAAAGAGAGGGAGAGTTTGTGGGACAGAGAGAGAGAGTTTGGGAGAGGGAGAGAGTGAGTTTGGGACAGAGAGAGAGAGAGAGAGTGTGGGACAGAGAGAGTGTGTGGGACAGAGAGAGAGAGTGTGGGACAGAGAGAGTGTGTGGGACAGAGAGAGGGAGTTTGTGGGCAGAGAGAGTAAGAATGTTTGGGACAAGGAGAGGGAGAGAGTGTGGGACAGAGTGAGAAAGAGTGTTTGGGACAAAGAGAGGGAGAGTGTAGGACAGAGAGAGAGAGTTTGGGAGTGAGAGAGAGTGAATTTGGGACAGAGAGAGGGAGTGTTGGACAGAGAGAGAGTGTGGGAAAGAGAGTGAGTGTGTGGGGCAGAGAGAGAAAGAGTGTTTGGGACAAAGAGAGGGAGAGTTTGTGGGACAGAGAGAGAGAGTTTGGCAGAGGGAGAGAGTAAGTTTGGGACAGAGATAGTGAGTTTGGGACAGAGAGAGTGTGTGGGACAGAGAGAGAAAGAGTGTTGGGACAAAGAGAGGGAGAGAGTGTGGGACAGAGAGAGAGAGTTTGGGAGTGAGAGAGAGTGAGTTTGGGACAGAGAGAGAGAGAGAGAGAGTGTGGGACAGAGAGAGTGTGTGGGACAGAGAGAGAGAGTGTGGGGCAGAGAGAGAGAGAGTGGGGCAGAGAGAGAGAGGGTGTGGGACAGAGAGAGAGAGTGTGTGGGACAGAGAGAGAGAGTTTGTGGGACAGAGAAAGAGAGTTTGTGGGACAGAGAGAGAGAGTTTGTGGGACAGAGAAAGAGAGTTTGTGGGACAGAGAGAGAATGTGTGGGACAGAGAGAGAGAGTGTGTGGGACAGAGAAAGAGAGTTTGTGGGACAGAGAGAGAATGTGTGGGACAGAGAGAGAGAGTTTGTGGGACAGAGAGAGAGAGTTTGTGGGACAGAGAGAGAGGGTGTGGGACAGAGAGAGGGAGTGTGTAGGCAGAGAGAGAAAGTGTTTGGGACAAAGAGAGGGAGAGAGTGTTGGACAGAGAGAAAGTGTGGGACAGAGAGAGAAAGAGTGTTTGGGACAAAGAGAGGGAGAGTGTGGGACAGAGAGAGAGAGTTTGGGAGAGAGAGAGATTCAGTTTGGGACAGAGAGAGAGAGTATTGGACAGAGAGAGAGTGTGTGACAGAGAGAGAGTTTGTGGGCAGAGAGAGAAAGAGTGTTTGGGACAAAGAGAGAGAGAGAGTGTGGGACAGAGAGAGGGAGTTTGGGAGTGAGAGAGAGTGAGTTTGGGATAGAGAGAGTGAGTGTTGGTCAGAGAGAGAATGTGGGACAGATAGAGGGTGTAGGACAGGGAGAGACAGTGTGTGGGACAGAGAGAGAAAGAGTGTTTGGAACAAAGAGAGGGAGTGTTTGTGGGACAGAGAGTGAGAGTTGGGAAAGGGAGAGAGTGAGTTTGGGACAGAGAGAGAGTGTGCGACAGAGAGAGAGAGTGTGGGAGAGAGAGAACGTGTGGGACTCAGAGAGAAAGAGTATTTGGGAGAAAGAGAGAGAGTCTGTGGGACAAAGAGAGAAAGAATATTTGGGACAAAGAGAGAGAGTTTGTGGGACAGAGAGAGAAAGTATTTGCGACAAAGAGAGAGAGTGTGTGGGACAGAGAGTGAAAGAGTGTTTGGGAGGGAGAGAGATTGAGTGTGGGACAGAGACAGAGAGTTTGGGACAGGAAGAAAGTGTGGGACAGGGAGAGAAAAGGTATTTGGGACAAAGGGAGGGAGTGCTTGTGGGACAGAGAGAGAGTCTGTGGGCAGAGAGAGAGAGTGTGGGACAGAGAGAGAGTCTGTGGGACAGAGAGAGAGTGTGGGACAGAGAGAGAGTGTGTTGGCAGAGAGAGAGAGAGTGTTTTGGAGAAAGAGAGAGAGACGGTGTGGGACAGAGAGAAAGAGTGTGTGGGCAGATAGAGAGTGTGGGACAGAGAGAGAGAGTGAGACAGAGAGAGAGGGAGAGTGTGGGACAGAGAGAGAAAAAGTATTTGGGACAAAGGGAGGGAGTGTTTGTGGGACAGAGAGAGAGTCTGTGGGCAGAGAGAGAGAGAGTGTGGGACAGAGAGAGAGTGTGTTGGCAGAGAGAGAAAGAGTGTTTTGGAGAAAGAGAGAGACGGTGTGGGACAGAGAGAAAGAGTGTGTGGGCAGATAGAGAGTGTGGGACAGAGAGAGAGAGTGAGACAGAGAGAGAGGGAGAGTGTGGGACAGAGAGAAAGAGAGAGAGTGTGGGACAGAGACAGAGTGTGGGGCAGAGAGAGAGTGTGTGTGGGCAGAGAGAGAAAGAGTGTTAGGGACAAAGAGAGGGAGAGTGTGGGACAGAGAGAGAGAGTTTGTGAGTGACAGAGAGTGAGTCTGGGACAGAGAGAGTGTGACACAAATAGAAACAGTGTGTGGGCAGAGGGAGAGAGTGTGGGACAGAGAGAGGGAGTGTGTGGGCACAGAGAGAATGATTGTTTGAGGCAAGGACAGAGAGAGTGTGGGACAGAGAGAGAAAGAATGGGACAAAGAGAGGGAGAGAGTGCGGTGTAGACAGAGACAGTGTGGGGCAGAGAGAGAGAGGGTGTGGGACAGAGAGAGAGAGGGTGTGGGACAGAGAGAGAGAGGGTGTGGGACAGAGAGAGAGGGTGTGGGACAGACAGAGAGATTTTGTGGGACAGAGAGAGAGAGGGTGTGGGACAGAGAGAGAGAGAGTGTGTAGGACAGAGAGAAAGAGTTTGTGGGACAGTGAGAGAGATTTTGTGGGACAGAGAGAGAGAGTGTGGGACAAAGAGAGAGAGGGTGTGAGACTGAGAGAGAGAGTGTGTGGGGCAGAGAGAGGGAGTGTGTAGGCAGATTGAGAAAGAGTGTTTGGCAAAAAGAGAGGAAGAGTTTGTGAGACAGACAGAGTGAGTTTGGGGCAGAGAGAGAGACTGTGGGGCAGAGAGAGAAAGAGTGTTTGGGACAAAGAGAGGGAGAGAGTGTGGGACAGAGAGAAAGTGTGGGACAGAGAGAGAAAGAGTGTTTGGGACAAAGAGAGGGAGAGAGTGTGGGACAGAGAGAGACTGTGGGGCAGAGAGAGAAAGAGTGTTTGGGACAAAGAGAGGGAGAGTGTAGGACAGAGAGAGAGGGTTTGGGAGTGAGAGAGAGTGAGTTTGGGACAGAGAGAGGGAGTGTTGGACAGAGAGAGAGTGTGGGACAGAGAGAGAGAGTTTGGGAGTGAGAGAGAGTGAGTTTGGGACAGAGAGAGGGAGTGTTGGACAGAGAGAGAGTGTGGGAAAGAGAGTGAGTGTGTGGGGCAGAGAGAGAAAGAGTGTTTGGGACAAAGAGAGGGAGAGTTTGTGGGACAGAGAGAGAGAGTTTGGGAGAGGGAGAGAGTAAGTTTGGGACAGAGATAGTGAGTTTGGGACAGAGAGAGTGTGTGGGACAGAGAGAGAGTGTGTGGGACAGAGAGAGGGAGTTTGTGGGCAGAGATAGTAAGAATGTTTGGGACAAAGAGAGGGAGAGAGTGTGGGACAGAGAGAGAAAGAATGTTTGGGACAAAGAGAGGGAGGGAGTGTGGGGCAGAGAGAAAGTGTGGGACAGAGAGAGAAATAGTGTTTGGGACAAAGCGAGGGAGAGAGTGTGGGGCAGAGATTAAGTGTGGGACAGAGAGAGAGAGAGTGTGGGGCAGAGAGAGAATGTGGGGCAGAGAGAGAGAGGGTGTGGGGCAGAGAGAGAGAGAGTGTGGGGCAGAGAGAGAGAGTGTGGGGCAGAGAGAGAGAGTCTGTGGGGCAGAGAGAGAGAGTGTGGGGCAGAGAGAGAGAGGGTGTGGGGCAGAGAGAGAGAGATTGTGGGGCAGAGAGAGACAGGGTGTGGGACAGAGAGAGAGAGAGTTTGTGGGACAGAGAGAGAAAGTATTTGCGACAAAGAGAGAGAGTGTGTGGGACAGAGAGTGAAAGAGTGTTTGGGAGGGAGAGAGAGTGAGTGTGGGACTGAGAGAGAGAGTTTGGGACAGGAAGAAAGTGTGGGACAGGGAGAGAAAAAGTATTTGGGACAAAGTGAGGGAGTGTTTGTGGGACAGAGAGTGAGTCTGTGGGCAGAGAGAGACAGAGTGTGGGACAGAGAGAGAGTCTGTGGGCAGAGAGAGACAGAGTGTGGGACAGAGAGAGAGTGTGTTGGCAGAGAGAGAAAGAGTGTTTTGGAGAAAGAGAGAGAGACGGTGTGGCACACAGAGAAAGATGTGTGGGCAGATAGAGAGTGTGGGACAGATAGAGAGAGTGGGACAGAGAGAGAGGGAGAGTGTGGGACAGAGAGAAAGAGAGAGAGTGTGGGACAGAGACAGAGTGTGGGACAGAGAGAAAGAGAGAGAGTGTGGGACAGAGACAGAGTGTGGGACGGAGAGAAAGTGTGGGCAGAGAGAGAAAGAGTGTTAGGGACAAAGAGAGGGAGAGTGTGGGACAGAGAGAGAGAGTTTGTAAGTGAGAGAGAGTGAGTTTGGGACAGAGTGTGACATAAATAGAAACAGTGTGTGGGCAGAGGGAGAGAGTGTGGGACAGAGAGAGGGAGTGTGTGGGCAGAGAGAGAATGATTGTTTGAGGCAAAGACAGAGAGAGTGTGGGGCAGAGAGAGAAAGAGTGTTTGGGACAAAGAGAGGGAGAGTGTGGGACAGAGAGAGAGAGTTTGGGAGTGAGAGAGAGTGAGTTTGGGACAGAGAGAGGGAGTGTTGTACAGAGAGGGAGTGTGTGACAGAGAGAGAGAGTGTGGGACAGAGAGAGAGAGTGTGTGGGACAGAGAGAGAGAGAGTGTGGGACAGAGAGAGTGTGTGGGACAGAGAGAGGGAGTTTGTGGGCAGAGAGAGAGAGAGTGTGGGACAGAGAGGGAGTGTGTGACAGAGAGAGAGAGTGTGGGACAGAGAGAGAGAGTGTGTGGGACAGAGAGAGAGAGAGTGTGGGACAGAGAGAGTGTGTGGGACAGAGAGAGGGAGTTTGTGGGCAGAGAGAGTAAGAATGTTTGGGACAAAGAGAGAGAGTTTGTGGGACAGAGAGAGAAAGTATTTGCGACAAAGAGAGAGAGTGTGTTTGACAGAGAGAGAAAGAATATTTGGGACAAAGAGAGAGAGTGTGTGGGACAGAGAGAGAAAGTATTTGCGACAAAGAGAGAGAGTGTGTTTGACAGAGAGTGAAAGAGTGTTTGGGAGGGAGAGAGAGTGAGTGTGGGACCGAGAGAGAGAGTTTGGGACAGGAAGAAAGTGTGGGACAGAGAGAGAAAAAGTATTTGGGACAAAGTGAGGGAGTGTTTGTGGGACAGAGAGAGAGTCTGTGGGCAGAGAGAGAGAGTGTGGGACAGAGAGAGAGTCTGTGGGCAGAGAGAGAGTGTGGGACAGAGAGAGAGTCTGTGGGCAGAGAGAGAGTGTGGGACAGAGAGAGAGTGTGTTGGCAGAGAGAGAAAGAGTGTTTTGGAGAAAGAGAGAGAGACGGTGTGGGACACAGAGAAAGAGTGTGTGGGCCGATAGAGAGTGTGGGACAGAGAGAGAGAGTGGGACAGAGAGAGAGGGAGAGTGTGGGACAGAGAGAAAGAGAGAGAGTGTGGGACAGAGACAGAGTGTGGGGCAGAGAGAGAGTGTGTGTGGGCAGAGAGAGAAAGAGTGTTAGGGACAAAGAGAGGGAGAGTGTGGGACAGAGAGAGAGAGTTTGGGAGAGGGAGAGAGTGAGTTTGGGACAGAGAGAGAGAGAGAGTGTGGGACAGAGAGAGTGAGAGTGTGGGACAGAGAGAGAAAGAGTGTTTGGGACAGAGAGTGAGAGAGTGTGTGGGACAGAGAGAGTAAGAGTGTTTGGGACAGAGAGAGGGAGTGTTGGACAGAGAGAGAGTGTGGGACAGAGAGAGAGTGAGTGTGTGGGACAGAGAGAGAAAGAGTGTTAGGGACAAAGAGAGGGAGAGTGTGGGACAGAGAGAGAGAGTTTGTGAGTGAGAGAGAGTGAGTTTGGGACAGAGAGAGTGTGACACAAATAGAAACAGTGTGTGGGCAGAGGGAGAGAGTGTGGGACAGAGAGAGGGTGTGTGTGGGCACAGAGAGAATGATTGTTTGAGGCAAGGACAGAGAGAGTGTGGGACAGAGAGAGAAAGAATGGGACAAAGAGAGGGAGAGAGTGCGGTGTAGACAGAGACAGTGTGGGGCAGAGAGAGAGAGGGTGTGGGACAGAGAGAGAGAGGGTGTGGGACAGAGAGAGAGAGGGTGTGGTACAGAGAGAGTGAGGTTGTGGGACAGACAGAGAGATTTTGTGGGACAGAGAGAGAGAGGGTGTCGGACAGAGAGAGAGAGAGTGTGTAGGACAGAGAGAAAGAGTTTGTGGGACAGTGAGAGAGATTTTGTGGGACAGAGAGAGAGAGGGTGTGGGACAGAGAAGAGAGGTTGTGGGACAGACAGAGAGATTTTGTGGGACAGAGAGAGAGAGGGTGTGGGACAGAGAGAGAGAGTGTGTAGGACAGAGAGAAAGAGTTTGTGGGACAGTGAGAGAGATTTTGTGGGACAGAGAGAGAGAGTGTGGGACAAAGAGAGAGAGGGTGTGAGACTGAGAGAGAGAGTGTGTGGGGCAGAGAGAGGGAGTGTGTAGGCAGATTGAGAAAGAGTGTTTGGCAAAAAGAGAGGAAGAGTTTGTGAGACAGAGAGAGTGAGTTTGGGGCAGAGAGAGAGACTGTGGGGCAGAGAGAGAAAGAGTGTTTGGGACAAAAAGAGGGAGAGAGTGTGGGACAGAGAGAGGAAGAATGTTTGGGACAAAGAGAGGGAGAGAGTGTGGGACAGAGAGAGACTGGGGGGCAGAGAGAGAAAGAGTGTTTGGGACAAAGAGAGGGAGAGTGTAGGACAGAGAGAGAGAGTTTGGGAGTGAGAGAGAGTGAGTTTGGGACAGAGAGAGGGAGTGTTGGACAGAGAGAGAGTGTGGGAAAGAGAGAGAGTTTGTGGGACAGAGAGAGAGGGTGTGGGACAGAGAGAGGGAGTGTGTAGGCAGAGAGAGAAAGTGTTTGGGACAAAGAGAGGGAGAGAGTGTTGGACAGAGAGAAAGTGTGGGACAGAGAGAGAAAGAGTGTTTGGGACAAAGAGAGGGAGAGTGTGGGACAGAGAGAGAGAGTTTGGGAGAGAGAGAGATTCAGTTTGGGACAGAGAGAGAGAGTATTGGACAGAGAGAGAGTGTGTGACAGAGAGAGAGTTTGTGGGCAGAGAGAGAAAGAGTGTTTGGGACAAAGAGAGAGAGAGTGTGGGACAGAGAGAGGGAGTTTGGGAGTGAGAG
The DNA here is from genome assembly GCF_017639515.1 of Carcharodon carcharias. NCBI lineage: Eukaryota > Metazoa > Chordata > Chondrichthyes > Lamniformes > Lamnidae > Carcharodon > Carcharodon carcharias. The sequence continues at coordinate 1,568,675 of NC_054493.1, forward strand.
AGAGTGAGTTTGGGATAGAGAGAGTGAGTGTTGGTCAGAGAGAGAGTGTGGGACAGATAGAGGTTGTAGGACAGGGAGAGACAGTGTGAGGGACAGAGAGAGAAAGAGTGTTTGGAACAAAGAGAGGGAGAGTTTGTGGGACAGAGAGTGAGAGTTGGGAAAGGGAGAGAGTGAGTTTGGGACAGAGAGAGAGTGTGCGACAGAGAGAGAGAGTGTGGGAGAGAGAGAACGTGTGGGACACAGAGAGAAAGAGTATTTGGGACAAAGAGAGAGAGTGTGTGGGACAGAGAGAGAAAGAATATTTGGGACAAAGAGAGAGAGTTTGTGGGACAGAGAGAGAAAGAATATTTGGGACAAAGAGAGAGAGTTTGTGGGACAGAGAGTGAAAGAGTGTTTGGGAGGGAGAGAGAGTGAGTGTGGGACCGAGAGAGAGAGTTTGGGACAGGAAGAAAGTGTGGGACAGGGAGAGAAAAAGTATTTGGGACAAAGGGAGGGAGTGTTTGTGGGACAGAGAGAGAGTCTGTGGGCAGAGAGAGAGTGTGGGACAGAGAGAGAAAGAGTGTTTTGGAGAAAGAGAGAGAGACGGTGTGGGACACAGAGAAAGAGTGTGTGGGCAGATAGAGAGTGTGGGACAGAGAGAGAGAGTGGGACAGAGAGAGAGGGAGAGTGTGGGACAGAGAGAAAGAGAGAGAGTGTGGGACAGAGACAGAGTGTGGGGCAGAGCGAGAGAGAGTGTGAGACAGAGAGAGAAAGAGTGTTAGGGACAAAGAGAGGGAGAGTGTGGGACAGAGAGAGAGAGTTGGTGAGTGAGAGAGAGTGAGTTTGGGACAGAGAGAGTGTGACACAAATAGAAACAGTGTGTGGGCAGAGGGAGAGAGTGTGGGACAGAGAGAGGGAGTGTGTGGGCAGAGAGTGAATGATTGTTTGAGGCAAAGACAGAGAGAGTGTGGGACAGAGAGAGAAAGAGTGGGACAAAGAGAGGGAGAGAGTGTGGTGTAGACAGAGACAGTGTGGGGCAGAGAGAGAGAGTGTGTGGGGCAGAGAGAGAGAGTGTGTGGGACAGACAGAGATAGGGTGTGGGACAGAGAGAGAGAGTGTGTGGGGCAGAGAGAGAGAGTGTGTAGGCAGATTGAGAAAGAGTGTTTGGCAAAAAGAGAGGAAGAGTTTGTGAGACAGAGAGAGTGAGTTTGGGGCAGAGAGAGAGACTGTGGGGCAGAGAGAGAAAGAGTGTTTGGGACAAAGAGAGGGAGAGTGTGGGACAGAGAGAGAGAGTTTGTGAGTGAGAGAGAGTGAGTTTGGGACAGAGAGAGGGAGTGTTGGACAGAGAGAGTGTGTGGGACAGAGAGAGAGTGCGTGTGTGGGACAGAGAGAGAAAGAGTGTTTGGGACAAAGAGAGGGAGAGTTTGTGGGACAGAGAGAGAGAGTTTGGCAGAGGGAGAGAGTGAGTTTGGGACAGAGAGAGTGAGTTTGGGACAGAGAGAGTGTGTGTGACAGAGAGAGAGTGTGGGACAGAGAGAGAGTGTGGGACAGAGAGAGAGTGTGGGACAGAGAGAGAAAGAGTGTTTGGAACAAAGAGAGGGAGAGAGTGTGGGACAGAGAGAGGGAGTGTGTGGGCAGAGAGAGAGTGAGTTTGGGACAGAGAGAGGGAGTGTGTGGGCAGAGGGAGAGATTGTGGGACAGAGAGAGGGAGTGTGTGGGCAGAGAGAGAATGATTGTTTGAGACAAAGACAGAGAGAGTGTGGGACAGAGAGAGAAAGAGTGTTTGGGACAAAGAGAGGGAGAGAGTGGGACAGAGAGAGAGTGTTTGTGAGTGAGAAAGAGTGAGTTTGGGACAGAGAGAGGGAGAGTGTGGGACAGAGAGAGAGTTTGTGAGTGAGAAAGAGTGAGTTTGGGACAGAGAGAGAGTGACACAAATAGAAACAGTGTGTGGGCAGAGGGAGAGAGTGTGGGACAGAGAGAGGGAGTGTGTGGGCAGAGAGAGAATGATTGTTTGGGACAAAGAGAGGGAGAGAGTGTGGGACAGAGAGAGAAAGTTGGTGGGGCAGAGAGAGGGAGTGTGTAGGCAGATTGAGAAAGAGTTTTTGGGACAAAGAGAGGGAGAGAGTGTGGGACAGAGAGAGAGAGTTTGGGAGTGAGAGAGAGTGAGTTTGGGACAGAGAGAGGGAGTGTTGGACAGAGAGTGTGGGACAGAGAGTGAGTGTGTGGGACAGAGAGAGAAAGAGTGTTTGGGACAAAGCGAGGGAGAGTTTGTGGGACAGAGAGAGAGAGTTTGGGAGAGGGAGAGAGTGAGTTTGGGACAGAGAGAGAGAGAGAGTGTGGGACAGAGAGAGAAAGAGTGTTTGGGACAGAGAGTGAGAGAGTGTGTGGGACAGAGAGAGTAAGAGTGTTTGGGACAGAGAGAGGGAGTGTTGGACAGAGAGAGAGTGTGGGACAGAGAGAGAGTGAGTGTGTGGGACAGAGAGAGAAAGAGTGTTTGGGACAAAGAGAGGGAGAGATTGTGGGACAGAGAGAGAGAGTTTGGGAGAGGGAGAGAGTGAGTTTGAGGGAGAGAGTGAGTTTGGGACAGAGAGAGAGAGAGAGAGAGAGAGTGTGGGAGAGAGAGAGTGTGTGGGACAGAGAGAGGAAGTTTGTGGGCAGAGAGAGTAAGAATGTTTGGGACAAGGAGAGGGAGAGAGTGTGGGACAGAGTGAGAAAGAATGTTTGGGACAAAGAGAGGGAGGGAGTGTGGGGCAGAGGTAAAGTGTGGGACAGAGAGAGAAATAGTGTTTGGGACAAAACGAGGGAGAGAATGTGGGGCAGAGATTAAGTGTGGGACAGAGAGAGAGAGAGTGTGGGGCAGAGAGAGAGAGAGTGTGGGGCAGAGAGAGAGAGTGTAGGGCAGAAAGAGAGAGGGTGTGGGGCAGAGAGAGAGAGAGTTTGTGGGACAGAGAAAGAGAGTGTGTGGGACAGAGAAAGAGAGTTTGTGGGACAGAGAAAGAGAGTTTGTGGGACAGAGAGAGAATGTGTGGGACAAAGAGAGAGAGTTTGTGGGACAGAGAGAGAGGGTGTGGGACAGAGAGAGGGAGTGTGTAGGCAGAGAGAGAAAGTGTTTGGGACAAAGAGAGGGAGAGAGTGTTGGACAGAGAGAAAGTGTGGGACAGAGAGAGAAAGAGTGTTTGGGACAAAGAGAGGGAGAGTGTGGGACAGAGAGAGAGAGTTTGGGAGAGAGAGAGATTCAGTTTGGGACAGAGAGAGAGAGTATTGGACAGAGAGAGAGTGTGTGACAGAGAGAGAGTTTGTGGGCAGAGAGAGAAAGAGTGTTTGGGACAAAGAGAGAGAGAGAGTGTGGGACAGAGAGAGGGAGTTTGGGAGTGAGAGAGAGTGAGTTTGGGATAGAGAGAGTGAGTGTTGGTCAGAGAGAGAATGTGGGACAGATAGAGGGTGTAGGACAGGGAGAGACAGTGTGTGGGACAGAGAGAGAAAGAGTGTTTGGAACAAAGAGAGGGAGTGTTTGTGGGACAGAGAGTGAGAGTTGGGAAAGGGAGAGAGTGAGTTTGGGACAGAGAGAGAGTGTGCGACAGAGAGAGAGAGTGTGGGAGAGAGAGAACGTGTGGGACTCAGAGAGAAAGAGTATTTGGGAGAAAGAGAGAGAGTCTGTGGGACAAAGAGAGAAAGAATATTTGGGACAAAGAGAGAGAGTTTGTGGGACAGAGAGAGAAAGTATTTGCGACAAAGAGAGAGAGTGTGTGGGACAGAGAGTGAAAGAGTGTTTGGGAGGGAGAGAGATTGAGTGTGGGACAGAGACAGAGAGTTTGGGACAGGAAGAAAGTGTGGGACAGGGAGAGAAAAGGTATTTGGGACAAAGGGAGGGAGTGTTTGTGGGACAGAGAGAGAGTCTGTGGGCAGAGAGAGAGAGAGTGTGGGACAGAGAGAGAGTGTGTTGGCAGAGAGAGAGAGAGTGTTTTGGAGAAAGAGAGAGAGACGGTGTGGGACAGAGAGAAAGAGTGTGTGGGCAGATAGAGAGTGTGGGACAGAGAGAGAGAGTGAGACAGAGAGAGAGGGAGAGTGTGGGACAGAGAGAGAAAAAGTATTTGGGACAAAGGGAGGGAGTGTTTGTGGGACAGAGAGAGAGTCTGTGGGCAGAGAGAGAGAGAGTGTGGGACAGAGAGAGAGTGTGTTGGCAGAGAGAGAAAGAGTGTTTTGGAGAAAGAGAGAGACGGTGTGGGACAGAGAGAAAGAGTGTGTGGGCAGATAGAAAGTGTGGGACAGAGAGAGAGAGTGAGACAGAGAGAGAGGGAGAGTGTGGGACAGAGAGAAAGAGAGAGAGTGTGGGACAGAGACAGAGTGTGGGGCAGAGAGAGAGTGTGTGTGGGCAGAGAGAGAAAGAGTGTTAGGGACAAAGAGAGGGAGAGTGTGGGACAGAGAGAGAGAGTTTGTGAGTGACAGAGAGTGAGTCTGGGACAGAGAGAGTGTGACACAAATAGAAACAGTGTGTGGGCAGAGGGAGAGAGTGTGGGACAGAGAGAGGGAGTGTGTGGGCACAGAGAGAATGATTGTTTGAGGCAAGGACAGAGAGAGTGTGGGACAGAGAGAGAAAGAATGGGACAAAGAGAGGGAGAGAGTGCGGTGTAGACAGAGACAGTGTGGGGCAGAGAGAGAGAGGGTGTGGGACAGAGAGAGAGAGGGTGTGGGACAGAGAGAGAGAGGGTGTGGGACAGAGAGAGAGGGTGTGGGACAGACAGAGAGATTTTGTGGGACAGAGAGAGAGAGGGTGTGGGACAGAGAGAGAGAGAGTGTGTAGGACAGAGAGAAAGAGTTTGTGGGACAGTGAGAGAGATTTTGTGGGACAGAGAGAGAGAGTGTGGGACAAAGAGAGAGAGGGTGTGAGACTGAGAGAGAGAGTGTGTGGGGCAGAGAGAGGGAGTGTGTAGGCAGATTGAGAAAGAGTGTTTGGCAAAAAGAGAGGAAGAGTTTGTGAGACAGACAGAGTGAGTTTGGGGCAGAGAGAGAGACTGTGGGGCAGAGAGAGAAAGAGTGTTTGGGACAAAGAGAGGGAGAGAGTGTGGGACAGAGAGAAAGTGTGGGACAGAGAGAGAAAGAGTGTTTGGGACAAAGAGAGGGAGAGAGTGTGGGACAGAGAGAGACTGTGGGGCAGAGAGAGAAAGAGTGTTTGGGACAAAGAGAGGGAGAGTGTAGGACAGAGAGAGAGGGTTTGGGAGTGAGAGAGAGTGAGTTTGGGACAGAGAGAGGGAGTGTTGGACAGAGAGAGAGTGTGGGACAGAGAGAGAGAGTTTGGGAGTGAGAGAGAGTGAGTTTGGGACAGAGAGAGGGAGTGTTGGACAGAGAGAGAGTGTGGGAAAGAGAGTGAGTGTGTGGGGCAGAGAGAGAAAGAGTGTTTGGGACAAAGAGAGGGAGAGTTTGTGGGACAGAGAGAGAGAGTTTGGCAGAGGGAGAGAGTAAGTTTGGGACAGAGATAGTGAGTTTGGGACAGAGAGAGTGTGTGGGACAGAGAGAGAGTGTGTGGGACAGAGAGAGGGAGTTTGTGGGCAGAGATAGTAAGAATGTTTGGGACAAAGAGAGGGAGAGAGTGTGGGACAGAGAGAGAAAGAATGTTTGGGACAAAGAGAGGGAGGGAGTGTGGGGCAGAGAGAAAGTGTGGGACAGAGAGAGAAATAGTGTTTGGGACAAAGCGAGGGAGAGAGTGTGGGGCAGAGATTAAGTGTGGGACAGAGAGAGAGAGAGTGTGGGGCAGAGAGAGAGAGAGTGTGGGGCAGAGAGAGAATGTGGGGCAGAGAGAGAGAGGGTGTGGGGCAGAGAGAGAGAGAGTGTGGGGCAGAGAGAGAGAGTGTGGGGCAGAGAGAGAGAGTCTGTGGGGCAGAGAGAGAGAGTGTGGGGCAGAGAGAGAGAGAGTGTGGGGCAGAGAGAGAGAGTGTGGGGCAGAGAGAGAGAGTCTGTGGGGCAGAGAGAGAGAGTGTGGGGCAGAGAGAGAGAGGGTGTGGGGCAGAGAGAGAGAGATTGTGGGGCAGAGAGAGACAGGGTGTGGGACAGAGAGAGAGAGAGTTTGTGGGACAGAGAGAGAAAGTATTTGCGACAAAGAGAGAGAGTGTGTGGGACAGAGAGTGAAAGAGTGTTTGGGAGGGAGAGAGAGTGAGTGTGGGACTGAGAGAGAGAGTTTGGGACAGGAAGAAAGTGTGGGACAGGGAGAGAAAAAGTATTTGGGACAAAGTGAGGGAGTGTTTGTGGGACAGAGAGTGAGTCTGTGGGCAGAGAGAGACAGAGTGTGGGACAGAGAGAGAGTCTGTGGGCAGAGAGAGACAGAGTGTGGGACAGAGAGAGAGTGTGTTGGCAGAGAGAGAAAGAGTGTTTTGGAGAAAGAGAGAGAGACTGGGACACAGAGAAAGATGTGTGGGCAGATAGAGAGTGTGGGACAGATAGAGAGAGTGGGACAGAGAGAGAGGGAGAGTGTGGGACAGAGAGAAAGAGAGAGAGTGTGGGACAGAGACAGAGTGTGGGACAGAGAGAAAGAGAGAGAGTGTGGGACAGAGAGAGTGTGGGACGGAGAGAAAGTGTGGGCAGAGAGAGAAAGAGTGTTAGGGACAAAGAGAGGGAGAGTGTGGGACAGAGAGAGAGAGTTTGTAAGTGAGAGAGAGTGAGTTTGGGACAGAGTGTGACATAAATAGAAACAGTGTGTGGGCAGAGGGAGAGAGTGTGGGACAGAGAGAGGGAGTGTGTGGGCAGAGAGAGAATGATTGTTTGAGGCAAAGACAGAGAGAGTGTGGGGCAGAGAGAGAAAGAGTGTTTGGGACAAAGAGAGGGAGAGTGTGGGACAGAGAGAGAGAGTTTGGGAGTGAGAGAGAGTGAGTTTGGGACAGAGAGAGGGAGTGTTGTACAGAGAGGGAGTGTGTGACAGAGAGAGAGAGTGTGGGACAGAGAGAGAGAGTGTGTGGGACAGAGAGAGAGAGAGTGTGGGACAGAGAGAGTGTGTGGGACAGAGAGAGGGAGTTTGTGGGCAGAGAGAGAGAGAGTGTGGGACAGAGAGGGAGTGTGTGACAGAGAGAGAGAGTGTGGGACAGAGAGAGAGAGTGTGTGTGACAGAGAGAGAGAGAGTGTGGGACAGAGAGAGTGTGTGGGACAGAGAGAGGGAGTTTGTGGGCAGAGAGAGTAAGAATGTTTGGGACAAAGAGAGAGAGTTTGTGGGACAGAGAGAGAAAGTATTTGCGACAAAGAGAGAGAGTGTGTTTGACAGAGAGAGAAAGAATATTTGGGACAAAGAGAGAGAGTGTGTGGGACAGAGAGAGAAAGTATTTGCGACAAAGAGAGAGAGTGTGTTTGACAGAGAGAGAAAGAGTGTTTGGGAGGGAGAGAGAGTGAGTGTGGGACCGAGAGAGAGAGTTTGGGACAGGAAGAAAGTGTGGGACAGGGAGAGAAAAAGTATTTGGGACAAAGTGAGGGAGTGTTTGTGGGACAGAGAGAGAGTCTGTGGGCAGAGAGAGAGAGTGTGGGACAGAGAGAGAGTCTGTGGGCAGAGAGAGAGAGAGTGTGGGACAGAGAGAGAGTGTGTGGGCAGAGAGAGAGTGTGGGACAGAGAGAGAGTGTGTTGGCAGAGAGAGAAAGAGTGTTTTGGAGAAAGAGAGAGAGACAGTGTGGGACACAGAGAAAGAGTGTGTGGGCCGATAGAGAGTGTGGGACAGAGAGAGAGAGTGGGACAGAGAGAGAGGGAGAGTGTGGGACAGAGAGAAAGAGAGAGAGTGTGGGACAGAGACAGAGTGTGGGGCAGAGAGAGAGTGTGTGTGGGCAGAGAGAGAAAGAGTGTTAGGGACAAAGAGAGGGAGAGTGTGGGACAGAGAGAGAGAGTTTGGGAGAGGGAGAGAGTGAGTTTGGGACAGAGAGAGAGAGAGAGTGTGGGACAGAGAGAGTGAGAGTGTGGGACAGAGAGAGAAAGAGTGTTTGGGACAGAGAGTGAGAGAGTGTGTGGGACAGAGAGAGTAAGAGTGTTTGGGACAGAGAGAGGGAGTGTTGGACAGAGAGAGAGTGTGGGACAGAGAGAGAGGGAGAGTGTGGGACAGAGAGAAAGAGAGAGAGTGTGGGACAGAGACAGAGTGTGGGACAGAGAGAAAGAGAGAGAGTGTGGGACAGAGACAGAGTGTGGGACGGAGAGAAAGTGTGGGCAGAGAGAGAAAGAGTGTTAGGGACAAAGAGAGGGAGAGTGTGGGACAGAGAGAGAGAGTTTGTAAGTGAGAGAGAGTGAGTTTGGGACAGAGTGTGACATAAATAGAAACAGTGTGTGGGCAGAGGGAGAGAGTGTGGGACAGAGAGAGGGAGTGTGTGGGCAGAGAGAGAATGATTGTTTGAGGCAAAGACAGAGAGAGTGTGGGGCAGAGAGAGAAAGAGTGTTTGGGACAAAGAGAGGGAGAGTGTGGGACAGAGAGAGAGAGTTTGGGAGTGAGAGAGAGTGAGTTTGGGACAGAGAGAGGGAGTGTTGTACAGAGAGGGAGTGTGTGACAGAGAGAGAGAGTGTGGGACAGAGAGAGAGAGTGTGTGGGACAGAGAGAGAGAGAGTGTGGGACAGAGAGAGTGTGTGGGACAGAGAGAGGGAGTTTGTGGGCAGAGAGAGAGAGAGTGTGGGACAGAGAGGGAGTGTGTGACAGAGAGAGAGAGTGTGGGACAGAGAGAGAGAGTGTGTGGGACAGAGAGAGAGAGAGTGTGGGACAGAGAGAGAGAGTGTGTGGGACAGAGAGAGAGAGTGTGTGGGACAGAGAGAGAGAGAGTGTGGGACAGAGAGAGAGTGTGTGGGACAGAGAGAGGGAGTTTGTGGGCAGAGAGAGTAAGAATGTTTGGGACAAAGAGAGAGAGTTTGTGGGACAGAGAGAGAAAGTATTTGCGACAAAGAGAGAGAGTGTGTTTGACAGAGAGAGAAAGAATATTTGGGACAAAGAGAGAGAGTGTGTGGGACAGAGAGAGAAAGTATTTGCGACAAAGAGAGAGAGTGTGTTTGACAGAGAGTGAAAGAGTGTTTGGGAGGGAGAGAGAGTGAGTGTGGGACCGAGAGAGAGAGTTTGGGACAGGAAGAAAGTGTGGGACAGAGAGAGAAAAAGTATTTGGGACAAAGTGAGGGAGTGTTTGTGGGACAGAGAGAGAGTCTGTGGGCAGAGAGAGAGAGTGTGGGACAGAGAGAGAGTCTGTGGGCAGAGAGAGAGTGTGGGACAGAGAGAGAGTCTGTGGGCAGAGAGAGAGTGTGGGACAGAGAGAGAGTGTGTTGGCAGAGAGAGAAAGAGTGTTTTGGAGAAAGAGAGAGAGACGGTGTGGGACACAGAGAAAGAGTGTGTGGGCCGATAGAGAGTGTGGGACAGAGAGAGAGAGTGGGACAGAGAGAGAGGGAGAGTGTGGGACAGAGAGAAAGAGAGAGAGTGTGGGACAGAGACAGAGTGTGGGGCAGAGAGAGAGTGTGTGTGGGCAGAGAGAGAAAGAGTGTTAGGGACAAAGAGAGGGAGAGTGTGGGACAGAGAGAGAGAGTTTGGGAGAGGGAGAGAGTGAGTTTGGGACAGAGAGAGAGAGAGAGTGTGGGACAGAGAGAGTGAGAGTGTGGGACAGAGAGAGAAAGAGTGTTTGGGACAGAGAGTGAGAGAGTGTGTGGGACAGAGAGAGTAAGAGTGTTTGGGACAGAGAGAGGGAGTGTTGGACAGAGAGAGAGTGTGGGACAGAGAGAGAGTGAGTGTGTGGGACAGAGAGAGAAAGAGTGTTAGGGACAAAGAGAGGGAGAGTGTGGGACAGAGAGAGAGAGTTTGTGAGTGAGAGAGAGTGAGTTTGGGACAGAGAGAGTGTGACACAAATAGAAACAGTGTGTGGGCAGAGGGAGAGAGTGTGGGACAGAGAGAGGGTGTGTGTGGGCACAGAGAGAATGATTGTTTGAGGCAAGGACAGAGAGAGTGTGGGACAGAGAGAGAAAGAATGGGACAAAGAGAGGGAGAGAGTGCGGTGTAGACAGAGACAGTGTGGGGCAGAGAGAGAGAGGGTGTGGGACAGAGAGAGAGAGGGTGTGGGACAGAGAGAGAGAGGGTGTGGTACAGAGAGAGTGAGGTTGTGGGACAGACAGAGAGATTTTGTGGGACAGAGAGAGAGAGGGTGTCGGACAGAGAGAGAGAGAGTGTGTAGGACAGAGAGAAAGAGTTTGTGGGACAGTGAGAGAGATTTTGTGGGACAGAGAGAGAGAGGGTGTGGGACAGAGAAGAGAGGTTGTGGGACAGACAGAGAGATTTTGTGGGACAGAGAGAGAGAGGGTGTGGGACAGAGAGAGAGAGTGTGTAGGACAGAGAGAAAGAGTTTGTGGGACAGTGAGAGAGATTTTGTGGGACAGAGAGAGAGAGTGTGGGACAAAGAGAGAGAGGGTGTGAGACTGAGAGAGAGAGTGTGTGGGGCAGAGAGAGGGAGTGTGTAGGCAGATTGAGAAAGAGTGTTTGGCAAAAAGAGAGGAAGAGTTTGTGAGACAGAGAGAGTGAGTTTGGGGCAGAGAGAGAGACTGTGGGGCAGAGAGAGAAAGAGTGTTTGGGACAAAGAGAGGGAGAGAGTGTGGGACAGAGAGAAAGTGTGGGACAGAGAGAGAAAGAGTGTTTGGAACAAAGAGAGGGAGAGAGTGTGGGACAGAGAGAGACTGGGGGGCAGAGAGAGAAAGAGTGTTTGGGACAAAGAGAGGGAGAGTGTAGGACAGAGAGAGAGAGTTTGGGAGTGAGAGAGAGTGAGTTTGGGACAGAGAGAGGGAGTGTTGGACAGAGAGAGAGTGTGGGAAAGAGAGAGAGTTTGTGGGACAGAGAGAGAGGGTGTGGGACAGAGAGAGGGAGTGTGTAGGCAGAGAGAGAAAGTGTTTGGGACAAAGAGAGGGAGAGAGTGTTGGACAGAGAGAAAGTGTGGGACAGAGAGAGAAAGAGTGTTTGGGACAAAGAGAGGGAGAGTGTGGGACAGAGAGAGAGAGTTTGGGAGAGAGAGAGATTCAGTTTGGGACAGAGAGAGAGAGTATTGGACAGAGAGAGAGTGTGTGACAGAGAGAGAGTTTGTGGGCAGAGAGAGAAAGAGTGTTTGGGACAAAGAGAGAGAGAGTGTGGGACAGAGAGAGGGAGTTTGGGAGTGAGAGAGAGTGAGTTTGGGATAGAGAGAGTGAGTGTTGGTCAGAGAGAGAGTGTGGGACAGATAGAGGTTGTAGGACAGGGAGAGACAGTGTGAGGGACAGAGAGAGAGAGTGTGTTTGGAACAAAGAGAGGGAGAGTTTGTGGGACAGAGAGTGAGAGTTGGGAAAGGGAGAGAGTGAGTTTGGGACAGAGAGAGAGTGTGCGACAGAGAGAGAGAGTGTGGGAGAGAGAGAACGTGTGGGACACAGAGAGAAAGAGTATTTGGGACAAAGAGAGAGAGTGTGTGGGACAGAGAGAGAAAGAATATTTGGGACAAAGAGAGAGAGTTTGTGGGACAGAGAGAGAAAGAATATTTGGGACAAAGAGAGAGAGTTTGTGGGACAGAGAGTGAAAGAGTGTTTGGGAGGGAGAGAGAGTGAGTGTGGGACCGAGAGAGAGAGTTTGGGACAGGAAGAAAGTGTGGGACAGGGAGAGAAAAAGTATTTGGGACAAAGGGAGGGAGTGTTTGTGGGACAGAGAGAGAGTCTGTGGGCAGAGAGAGAGTGTGGGACAGAGAGAGAAAGAGTGTTTTGGAGAAAGAGAGAGAGACGGTGTGGGACACAGAGAAAGAGTGTGTGGGCAGATAGAGAGTGTGGGACAGAGAGAGAGAGTGGGACAGAGAGAGAGGGAGAGTGTGGGACAGAGAGAAAGAGAGAGAGTGTGGGACAGAGACAGAGTGTGGGGCAGAGCGAGAGAGAGTGTGAGACAGAGAGAGAAAGAGTGTTAGGGACAAAGAGAGGGAGAGTGTGGGACAGAGAGAGAGAGTTGGTGAGTGAGAGAGAGTGAGTTTGGGACAGAGAGAGTGTGACACAAATAGAAACAGTGTGTGGGCAGAGGGAGAGAGTGTGGGACAGAGAGAGGGAGTGTGTGGGCAGAGAGTGAATGATTGTTTGAGGCAAAGACAGAGAGAGTGTGGGACAGAGAGAGAAAGAGTGGGACAAAGAGAGGGAGAGAGTGTGGTGTAGACAGAGACAGTGTGGGGCAGAGAGAGAGAGTGTGTGGGGCAGAGAGAGAGAGTGTGTAGGACAGACAGAGATAGGGTGTGGGACAGAGAGAGAGAGTGTGTGGGGCAGAGAGAGAGAGTGTGTAGGCAGATTGAGAAAGAGTGTTTGGCAAAAAGAGAGGAAGAGTTTGTGAGACAGAGAGAGTGAGTTTGGGGCAGAGAGAGAGACTGTGGGGCAGAGAGAGAAAGAGTGTTTGGGACAAAGAGAGGGAGAGTGTGGGACAGAGAGAGAGAGTTTGTGAGTGAGAGAGAGTGAGTTTGGGACAGAGAGAGGGAGTGTTGGACAGAGAGAGAGTGTGGGACAGAGAGAGAGTGCGTGTGTGGGACAGAGAGAGAAAGAGTGTTTGGGACAAAGAGAGGGAGAGTTTGTGGGACAGAGAGAGAGAGTTTGGCAGAGGGAGAGAGTGAGTTTGGGACAGAGAGAGTGAGTTTGGGACAGAGAGAGTGTGTGGGACAGAGAGAGAGTGTGGGACAGAGAGAGAGTGTGGGACAGAGAGAGAGTGTGGGACAGAGAGAGAAAGAGTGTTTGGAACAAAGAGAGGGAGAGAGTGTGGGACAGAGAGAGGGAGTGTGTGGGCAGAGAGAGAGTGAGTTTGGGACAGAGAGAGGGAGTGTGTGGGCAGAGGGAGAGATTGTGGGACAGAGAGAGGGAGTGTGTGGGCAGAGAGAGAATGATTGTTTGAGACAAAGACAGAGAGAGTGTGGGACAGAGAGAGAAAGAGTGTTTGGGACAAAGAGAGGGAGAGAGTGGGACAGAGAGAGAGTGTTTGTGAGTGAGAAAGAGTGAGTTTGGGACAGAGAGAGGGAGAGTGTGGGACAGAGAGAGAGTTTGTGAGTGAGAAAGAGTGAGTTTGGGACAGAGAGAGAGTGACACAAATAGAAACAGTGTGTGGGCAGAGGGAGAGAGTGTGGGACAGAGAGAGGGAGTGTGTGGGCAGAGAGAGAATGATTGTTTGGGACAAAGAGAGGGAGAGAGTGTGGGACAGAGAGAGAAAGTTGGTGGGGCAGAGAGAGGGAGTGTGTAGGCAGATTGAGAAAGAGTTTTTGGGACAAAGAGAGGGAGAGAGTGTGGGACAGAGAGAGAGAGTTTGGGAGTGAGAGAGAGTGAGTTTGGGACAGAGAGAGGGAGTGTTGGACAGAGAGTGTGGGACAGAGAGTGAGTGTGTGGGACAGAGAGAGAAAGAGTGTTTGGGACAAAGCGAGGGAGAGTTTGTGGGACAGAGAGAGAGAGTTTGGGAGAGGGAGAGAGTGAGTTTGGGACAGAGAGAGAGAGAGAGTGTGGGACAGAGAGAGAAAGAGTGTTTGGGACAGAGAGTGAGAGAGTGTGTGGGACAGAGAGAGTAAGAGTGTTTGGGACAGAGAGAGGGAGTGTTGGACAGAGAGAGAGTGTGGGACAGAGAGAGAGTGAGTGTGTGGGACAGAGAGAGAAAGAGTGTTTGGGACAAAGAGAGGGAGAGATTGTGGGACAGAGAGAGAGAGTTTGGGAGAGGGAGAGAGTGAGTTTGAGGGAGAGAGTGAGTTTGGGACAGAGAGAGAGAGAGAGAGAGAGAGTGTGGGAGAGAGAGAGTGTGTGGGACAGAGAGAGGAAGTTTGTGGGCAGAGAGAGTAAGAATGTTTGGGACAAGGAGAGGGAGAGAGTGTGGGACAGAGTGAGAAAGAATGTTTGGGACAAAGAGAGGGAGGGAGTGTGGGGCAGAGGTAAAGTGTGGGACAGAGAGAGAAATAGTGTTTGGGACAAAACGAGGGAGAGAATGTGGGGCAGAGATTAAGTGTGGGACAGAGAGAGAGAGAGTGTGGGGCAGAGAGAGAGAGAGTGTGGGGCAGAGAGAGAGAGTGTAGGGCAGAAAGAGAGAGGGTGTGGGGCAGAGAGAGAGAGAGTTTGTGGGACAGAGAAAGAGAGTGTGTGGGACAGAGAAAGAGAGTTTGTGGGACAGAGAAAGAGAGTTTGTGGGACAGAGAGAGAATGTGTGGGACAAAGAGAGAGAGTTTGTGGGACAGAGAGAGAGGGTGTGGGACAGAGAAGGAGTGTGTAGGCAGAGAGAGAAAGTGTTTGGGACAAAGAGAGGGAGAGAGTGTTGGACAGAGAGAAAGTGTGGGACAGGGAGAGAAAGAGTGTTTGGGACAAAGAGAGGGAGAGTGTGGGACAGAGAGAGAGAGTTTGGGAGAGAGAGAGATTCAGTTTGGGACAGAGAGAGAGAGTATTGGACAGAGAGAGAGTGTGTGACAGAGAGAGAGTTTGTGGGCAGAGAGAGAAAGAGTGTTTGGGACAAAGAGAGAGAGAGAGTGTGGGACAGAGAGAGGGAGTTTGGGAGTGAGAGAGAGTGAGTTTGGGATAGAGAGAGTGAGTGTTGGTCAGAGAGAGAGTGTGGGACAGATAGAGGGTGTAGGACAGGGAGAGACAGTGTGGGGGACAGAGAGAGAAAGAGTGTTTGGAACAAAGAGAGGGAGAGTTTGTGGGACAGAGAGTGAGAGTTTGGGAAAGGGAAGAGTGAGTTTGGGACAGAGAGAGAGTGTGCGACAGAGAGAGAGAGTGTGGGAGAGAGAGAACGTGCGGGACACAGAGAGAAAGAGTATTTGGGAGAAAGAGAGAGAGTCTGTGGGACAAAGAGAGAAAGAATATTTGGGACAAAGAGAGAGAGTTTGTGGGACAGAGAGAGAAAGAGTGTTTGGGACAAAGAGAGAGAGTTTGTGGGACAGAGAGAGAGTGTTTGGGAGAGAGAGAGTGAGTGTGGGACAGAGAGAGAGAATTTGGGACAGAGAGAAAGTGTGCGACAGGGAGAGAAAAAGTATTTGGGACAAAGGGAGGGAGTGTTTGTGGGACAGAGAGAGAGTCTGTGGGCAGAGAGAGAGAGTGTGGGACAGAGAGAGAGTCTGTGGGCAGAGAGAGAGAGAGTGTGGGACAGAGAGAGAGTGTGTTGGCAGAGAGAGAAAGAGTGTTTTGGACAAAGAGAGAAAGAGACTGGGACACAGAGAAAGAGTGTGTGGGACAGAAAGAGAGAGTTTGTGGGACAGAGAGAGAGGGTGTGGGACAGAGAGAGGGAGTGCGTAGGTAGAGAGAGAAAGTGTTTGGAACAAAGAGAGGGAGAGAGTGTGGGACAGAGAGAAAGTGTGGGACAGAGAGAGAAAGAGTGTTTGGGACAAAGAGAGGGAGAGTTTCTGGGACAGAGAGAGAGATTTTGGGAAAGGGAGAGAGTGAATTTGGGACAGAGAGAGAGTGTGTGACAGAGAGAGAATGTGGGACAGAGAGAAAGTGTGGGACACAGAGAGAAAGAGTATTTGGGACAAAGAGAGAGTGTGTGGGACAGAGAGAGAAAGAGTATTTGGGACAAAGGGAGGGAGTGTTTGTGGGACAGAGAGAGAGAGTGTGGGACAGAGAGAGAGTGTGGGACAGAGAGGGAGTGTGTTGGCAGAGAGAGAAAGAGTGTTTTGGACAAAGAGAGAGAGACTGTGTGGGACAGAGAGAAAGAGTGTGTGGGCAGATAGAGAGTGTGGGACAGAGAGAGAGGGAGTGCAGTCAGAGAGAGAGAGTTTGTGAGCAGAGAGAGAGAGAGACTGTGGGACAGAGAGATAGAGAGTGTGGGACAGAGAGAGTGAGAGTGTGTGGGCAGAGACAGAGAGGGAGAGAGTGTGGGACAGAGAGAGAGAGTGAGATTGTGGGTCAGAGAGAGAGAGTGTGGGTCAGAGAGAGAGAGTGTGGGTCAGAGAGAGAGAGAGAATGGGACAGAGAGAGACTGGGAAAGAAAGGGAGAGTGTGGGACAGAGAGAGAGAGTGTGGGACAGAGAGAGAGGGATAGTGTGGGACAGAGGAAGAGTGTGGGACAAAGAGAGAGAGAATGGGACAGTGAGAGAGAGTGGGACAGAGAGAGAGAGTGTGGGACAGAGAGAGAGGGAGAGAGTGGGACTGAGAGAGGGAGAATGTGGTTCAGAGTGAGAGTGGGACAGAGAGAGAGAGTGGGTTAGAGAGTGTTGCACAGAGTGAGAGAGAGAGTGTGGGACAGAGTGAGAGAGAGAGTGTGGGACAGAGTGAGAGAGAGAGTGTAGGACAGACAGAGAATGGGATAGAGAGTCAGGGACAGAGAGAGAGTGCGGGAGAGAGAGAGAAAGAGAGTGGGACAGAGAGAGGAAGAGTGTGGGACAGAGAGAGAGGGAGAGTGTGGGACAGAGAGGGAGAGTGTGGGACAGAGAGAGAGAGAGTGTGGGATAGAGAGAGAGAGTGTGGGACAGAGAGAGAGAGTGTGGGACAGAGAGAGAGTGTGTGGGACAGAGAGAGAGAGAGAGTGTGGGACAGAGAGAGAGAGGGTGTGGGACAGAGAGAGAGGGTGTGGGACAGAGAGAGAGAGGGTGCGGGACAGAGAGAGAGAATGTGTGGGACAGTGAGAGAGTGTGTGGGACAGAGAGAGAGAGTGTGGGACAGAGAGAGAGAGTGTGGGACAGAGAGAGAGTGTGAGCAGTGAGAGTGTGTCAGCAGAGAGAGAGAGTGTGTGGGCAGAGAGACAGGGAGAGTGTGGGACAGAGAGAGAGAGGGAGGGAGGGCAGAACAGAAAGAGAGGGAGGGAAGGACAGAGAGAGAGAGTGAATGTGGGACAGAGAGGGGGAGAATGTGGGACAAAGAGAGGGAGAGTTTGTGGGACAGAGAGAGGGAGTGTGGGGCAGAGAGAGAGAGTGTGGGGCAGAGAGAGAGAGGATGTGGGACACAGAGAGAGAGTTTGTGGGACAGAGAGAGAGAGTTTGTGGGACAGAGAGAGAGGGTGTGGGAGAGAGAGAGAATGTGTGGGACAGAGAGAGAGAGTGTGGGACAGAGAGAGAGAGTGTGTGGGACAGAGAGAGAGAGTTTGTGGGACAGAGAGAGAGAGTGTGGGACAGAGAGAGAGAGTTTGTGGGACAGAGAGAGAGAGGGTGTGGGACAGAGAGAGAGAGGGTGTGGGACAGAGAGAGAGAGTGTGGGACAGAGAGAGAGAGTTTGTGGGACAGAGAGAGAGATTTTGTGGGACACAGAGAGAATGTGTGGGACAGAGAGAGAGTGTGGGACAGAGAGAGAGAGAGTGTGTGGGACAGAAAGAGAGAGAGTGTGTGGGACAGAGAGAGAGAGAGAGTGTGTGGGACAGAAAGAGAGAGAGTGTGTGGGACAGAGAGAGAGAGAGGGTGTGGGACAGAGAGAGAGAGAGGGTGTGGGACAGAGAGAGTGAGAGGGTGTGGGACAGAGAGAGGGAGTGTGGGGCAGAGAGCGAAAGGGTGTGGGGCAGAGAGAGGGAATGTGGGGCAGAGAGAGGGAGTGTGTGGGACAGAAAGAGAGAGTGTGTGGGACAGAGAGAGAGAGAGGGTGTGGGACAGAGAGAGGGAGTGTGGGGCAGAGAGCGAGAGGGTGTGGGGCAGAGAGAGGGAATGTGGGGCAGAGAGAGGGAGTGTGTGGGACAGAGAGAGAGAGTGTGTGGGACAGAGAGAGAGAGAGGGTGTGGGACAGAGAGAGAGAGAGGGTGTGGGACAGAGAGAGAGAGAGGGTGTGGGACAGAGAGAGAGAGAGGGTGTGGGACAGAGAGAGAGTGAGTGTGGGGCAGAGAGAGGGAGTGTGGGACAGAGAGAGGGAGGGTGTGGGACAGAGAGAGAGAGTGTGGGACAGAGAGGGAGTGTGGGGCAGAGAGAGAGAAAGGGTGTGGGACAGAGAGAGAGAGTGTGTGGGACAGAGAGAGAGAGTTTGTGGGACAGAGAGAGAGAGTTTGTGGGACAGAGAGAGAGGGTTTGGGACAGAGAGAGAATGTGTGGGACAGAGAGAGAGAGTGTGGGACAGAGAGAGAGAGTTTGTGGGACAGAGAGAGAGATTTTGTGGGACACAGAGAGAATGTGTGGGACAGAGAGAGAGTGTGGGACAGAGAGAGAGAGAGTGTGTGGGACAGAAAGAGAGAGAGTGTGTGGGACAGAGAGAGGGAGAGTGGGACAGAGAGCGAGAGGGTGTGGGGCAGAGAGAGGGAGTGTGTGGGACAGAAAGAGAGAGAGTGTGTGGGACAGAGAGAGAGAGAGGGTGTGGGACAGAGAGAGAGAGAGAGTGTGGGACAGAGAGAGAGAGAGGGTGTGGGACAGAGAGAGAGAGTGTGGGACAGAGAGAGAGAGAGGGTGTGGGACAGAGAGAGAGAGAGGGTGTGGGACAGAGAGAGAGAGTGTGGGGCAGAGAGAGAGAGTGTGGGACAGAGAGAGGGAGGGTGTGGGACAGAGAGAGGGAGTGTGGGGCAGAGAGAGAGAGAGGGTGTGGGACAGAGAGAGAGTGAGTGTGGGGCAGAGAGAGGGAGTGTGGGACAGAGAGAGGGAGGGTGTGGGACAGAGAGAGAGAGAGGGTGTGGGACAGAGAGAGAGAGAGGGTGTGGGACAGAGAGAGAGGGAGTGTGGGACAGAGAGAGGGAGTGTGGGGCAGAGAGAGAGAGTGGGACAGAGAGAGAGAGTTTGTGGGACAGTGAGAGAGGGTGTGGGACAGAGAGAGAGAGTGTGTGGGACAGAGAGAGAGTGTGGGACAGAGAGAGAGAGTTTGTGGGACAGAGAGAGAGAGTGTGGGACAGAGAGAGAGTGTGAGCAGTGAGAGTGTGTCAGCAGAGAGAGAGAGTGTGTGGGCAGAGAGACAGGGAGCGTGTGGGACAGAGAGAGAGAGGGAGGGAGGGCAGAACAGAAAGAGAGGGAGGGAAGGACAGAGAGAGAGAGTGAATGTGGGACAGAGAGGGGGAGAATGTGGGACAAAGAGAGGGAGAGTTTGTGGGACAGAGAGAGAGAGTGTGGGACAGAGAGAGAGAGTGTGGGACAGAGAGAGAGAGTTTGTGGGACAGAGAGAGAGATTTTGTGGGACACAGAGAGAATGTGTGGGACAGAGAGAGGGTGTGGGACAGAAAGAGAGAGAGTGTGTGGGACAGAAAGAGAGAGAGTGTGTGGGACAGAGAGAGAGAGAGGGTGTGGGACAGAGAGAGAGAGAGGGTGTGGGACAGAGAGAGGGAGTGTGGGGCAGAGAGCGAGAGGGTGTGGGACAGAGAGAGAGAGAGGGTGTGGGACAGAGAGAGAGAGAGAGTGTGGGACAGAGAGAGGGAGTGTGGGGCAGAGAGAGGGAATGTGGGGCAGAGAGAGGGAGTGTGTGGGACAGAAAGAGAGAGAGTGTGTGGGACAGAGAGAGAGAGAGGGTGTGGGACAGAGAGAGAGAGAGGGTGTGGGACAGAGAGAGGGAGTGTGGGGCAGAGAGAGGGAGTGTGGGACAGAGAGAGAGAGAGTGTGGGACAGAGAGAGAGAGTTTGTGGGAGAGAGAGAGAGATTTTGTGGGACACAGAGAGAATGTGTGGGACAGAGAGAGAGTGTGGGACAGAGAGAGAGAGAGTGTGTGGGACAGAAAGAGAGAGAGTGTGTGGGACAGAAAGAGAGAGAGTGTGTGGGACAGAGAGAGAGAGAGGGTGTGGGACAGAGAGAGAGAGGGTGTGGGACAGAGAGAGGGAGTGTGGGGCAGAGAGCGAGAGGGTGTGGGGCAGAGAGAGGGAATGTGGGGCAGAGAGAGGGAGTGTGTGGGACAGAAAGAGAGAGAGTGTGTGGGACAGAGAGAGAGAGAGGGTGTGGGACAGAGAGAGAGAGAGGGTGTGGGACAGAGAGAGAGAGGGTGTGGGACAGAGAGAGAGAGAGGGTGTGGGACAGAGAGAGAGAGAGGGTGTGGGACAGAGAGAGAGTGAGTGTGGGGCAGAGAGAGGGAGTGTGGGACAGAGAGAGGGAGGGTGTGGGACAGAGAGAGGGAGTGTGGGGCAGAGAGAGAGAGAGGGTGTGGGACAGAGAGAGAGAGTTTGTGGGACAGAGAGAGAGGGAGTGTGGGACAGAGAGAGGGAGTGTGGGGCAGAGAGAGTGAGAGTGGGACAGAGAGAGAGAGTTTGTGGGACAGTGAGAGAGGGTGTGGGACAGAGAGAGAGAGTGTGTGGGACAGAGAGAGAGTGTGGGACAGAGAGAGAGAGTTTGTGGGACAGAGAGAGAGAGTTTGTGGGACAGAGAGAGAGTGTGAGACAGAGAGAGAGTGTGGGGCAGAGAGAGGGAGTGTGTAGGCAGTGAGAGAATGTGTTTGGGACAAAGAGAGGGAGAGAGTGTGGGACAGAGAGAGAAAGAGTGTTTGGGACAAAGAGAGTGAGAGAGTGTGAGACAGAGAGAAAGTGTGGGACAGAGAGTGAGTGTGTGGGACAAAGAGAGAGAGAGAGTGTGGGACAGAGAGAGAAAGAGTGTTTGGGACAAAGAGAGGGAGAGTGTAGGACAGAGAGAGAGAGTTTGGGAGTGAGAGAGAGTGAGTTTGGGACAGAGAGAGGGAGTGTTGGACAGAGAGAGGAAGTGTGGGTCAGAGAGAGGAAGTGTGGGACAGAGAGAGAGTGTGTTGGCAGAGGGGAAAGAGTGTTTTGGACAAAGAGGGAGAGACTGTGTGGGACACAGAGAAAGAGTATGTGGGCAGATAGAGAGTGTGGGACAGAGAGAGAGAGTGGGACAGAGAGAGAGGGAGAGTGTGGGACAGAGAGATAGAGGGTGTGGGACAGAGAGTGAGTGTGTGTGGGCAGAGACAGTGTGTTAGCAGAGAGAGGTTGTGAGCAGAGAGAGAGAGCATGTGTGGGCAGAGAGACAGGGAGAGTGTGGGACAGAGAGGGAGTGTGTGTGTGGGCATAGAGAGAGAGGGAGGGAGGGCAGAACAGAAAGAGAGGGAGGAAAGGACAGAGAGAGAGAGAGTGGGACAGAGAGAGAGAGAGTGGGACAGAGAGAGAGAGTGTGTTGGACAGAGAGAGAGAGTGTGGGACAGAGAGAGAGAGAATGTGTGGGACCGAGAGAGAGAGAGTGTTTTGGACAGAGAGAGAGAGTGTTGGACAGAGAGAGAGAGTGTGGGACAGAGTGAGAGAGTGTGGGACAGAGAGAGAGAGAGTGTGGGACAGAGAGAGAGAGAGTGTGTGGGACCGAGAGAGAGAGAGTGTTGGACAGAGAGAGAGAGTGTGGGACAGAGTGAGAGAGTGTGGGACAGAGAGAGAGTGTGTGACAGAGAGAGAGAGTGTGGGACAGAGTGAGAGAGTGTGGGACAGAGAGAGAGAGAGTGTGGGCAGAGAGAGAGAGAGTGTGTGGGACCGAGAGAGAGAGAGAGTGTTGGACAGAGAGAGAGAGAGTGTTGGACAGAAGAGAGAGAGTGTGGGACAGAGTGAGAGAGTGTGGGACAGAGAGAGAGAGAGAGTGTGTGGGCAGAACAGAAAGAGAGAGAGGGAAGGACAGAGAGGGAAGGACAGAGAGGGAAGGACAGAGTGAGGGAGAGAGAGGGAAGAGCAGAGAGGAAGAGTAGAAGATAGGGAGAGGGAGAGAAGGTTGGAAAGATAGAGGTAAGGACAGAGAGCAGGAGAGGGAGAGAGAGGTAGGGATGGAGAGAGGGAGGGATAGAGAGAGGGAGACGGAGAGACAGGGAGGGATAGAGAGCACGAGAAGGAGAGAAAGAAAGATAGTGAGGGAGGGATAGAGAGAGGGAGAGACAGGGAAGGAAGAACAGTGAGATGGAGAAAGGGAAGGACACAGAGCGAGAAGGAAGGACAGAGAGAGGAAAGGATAGTGAGAGAGAGGGGGAAGGACAGAGAGAGAGAGAGAGAGGGAAGGACAGAGAGAGAGAGAGAGAGGGAAGGACAGAGAGAGAGAGGGAAGGACAGAGAGAGAGAGGGAAGGACAGAGAGAGAGAGAGGGAAGGACAGAGTGAGAGAGAGGGAAGGACAGAGAGAGAGAGAGAGGGAAGGACAGAGAGAGAGAGAGAGGGAAGGACAGAGAGAGAGAGAGAGGGAAGGACAGAGAGAGAGAGAGAGGGAAGAACAGAGAGAGAGAGGGAAGGACAGAGAGAGAGAGAGGGGGAAGGACAGAGAGAGAGAGAGAGGGAAGGACAGAGAGAGAGAGAGAGGGAAGGACAGAGAGAGAGAGAGAGGGAAGAACAGAGAGAGAGAGGGAAGGACAGAGAGAGAGAGAGGGAAAGGACAGAGAGAGAGGGAAAGGACAGAGAGAGAGGGAAAGGACAGAGAGAGAGGGAAAGGACAGAGAGAAAGAGAGGGAAGGACAGAGAGAGAGAGGGAAGGACAGAGAGAGAGAGAGGGAAGGACAGAGAGAGAGAGGGAAGGACAGAGAGAGGGAGAGGGAGAGAGAGAAGGACAGAGAGAGAGTAAACTGAGATGGGCAATAAGCTGGGTCAGCGAGATTGGGACAGGGGTTAGACTAGGACAGGGGTTAGACTAGGACAGGGGTTAGACTAGGACAGGGGTTAGACTAGGACAGGGGGAAGACTAGGACAGGGGTTAGACTAGGACAGGGGGTAGATTAGGACAGGGGGAAAACTAGGACGGGGGAAGACTAGGACAGGGGGAAGACTAGGATTGAGGGGAAGACTAGGATTGAGGGGTAGACTAGGACAGGGGGAAGACTAGGATTGAGGGGAAGACTAAGATTGAGGGGTAGACTAGGACAGGGGTTAGACTAGGACATGGGGTAGACTAGGACAGGGGGTAGACTAGGACAGACGGTAGACTAGGACAGGGGGTAGACTAGGACAGGGGGTAGACTACGACAGGGGGTAGACTACGACAGGGGGAAGACTAGGATTGAGGGGAAGACTAGGATTGAGGGGTAGACTAGGACAGGGGGAAGACTAGGACAGGGGGAAGACTAGGACAGGGGTAGACTAGGACAAGGGGAAGACTAGGACAGGGGTAGACTAGGACAGGGGTAGACTAGGACAGGGGGAATACCAGGACAGGGGGTAGACTAGGAAAGGGGATGGATTAGGACAGGGGTAGACTAGGACGGGGAGTAGACAAGGACGGGGGAAGACTAGGACAGGGGGAAGACTAGGACAGGGGGAAGACTAGGACAGGGAGAAGACTAGGATTGAGGGGAAGACTAGGACAGGAGGAAGACTAGGACAGGGGGAAGACTAGGACAGGGGGAAGACTAGGATTGAGGGGTAGACTAGGACAGGGGGAAGACTAGGACAGGGGTAGACTAGGACAGGGGTAGACTAGGACAGGGGTAGACTAGGACAGGGGGTAGACTACGACAGGGGGTAGACTACGACGGGGTAGACTAGGATTGAGGGGAAGACTAGGATTGAGGAGTAGACTAGGACAGGGGGAAGACTAGGACAGGGGTAGACTAGGACGGGGAGTAGACTAGGACGGGGAGTAGACTAGGACGGGGAGTAGACTAGGACGGGGGGAAGACTAGGAAAGGGGGCAGACTAGGACAGGGAGAAGACTAGGATTGAGGGGAAGACTAGGACAGGAGGAAGACTAGGACAGGAGGAAGACTAGGACAGGGGGAAGACTAGGATTGAGGGGTAGACTAGGACAGGGGGAAGACTAGGACAGGGGTAGACTAGGACATGGGGTAGATTAGGACATGGGGTAGACTAGGACAGGGGGTAGACTAGGACAGGGGGTAGACTAGGATATGGGGTAGACTAGGACATGGGTAGACTAGGACAGGGGGAAGACTACGACAGGGGGAAGACTAGGATGGAGGGGTAGACTAGGACAGGGGGTAGACTAGGACGGGGAGTAGACTAGGACGGGGAGTAGACTAGGACGGGGGGAAGACTAGGAAAGGGGGCAGACTAGGACAGGGTGAAGACTAGGACAGGGGAAGACTAGGATTGAGGGGTAGACTAGGACAGGGAGAAGACTAGGACAGGGGTAGACTAGGACAAGGGGAAGACTAGGACAGGGGTAGACTAGGACATGGGGTAGACTAGGACAGGGGGTAGACTAGGATATGGGGTAGACTAGGACATGGGTAGACTAGGACAGGGGGAAGACTAGGACAGGGGGAAGACTAGGATGGAGGGGTAGACTAGGACAGGGGGTAGACTAGGACATGGGGTAGACTAGGACATGGGGTAGACTTGGACAGGGGGTAGACTTGGACAGGGGGTAGACTTGGACAGGGGGTAGACTACGACAGGGGGAAGACTAGGATTGAGGGGAAGACTAGGATTGAGGAGTAGACTAGGACAGGGGGAAGACTAGGACAGGGGTAGACTAGGACAAGGGGAAGACTAGGACAGGCGGAAGACCAGGACAGGGGGTAGACTAGGAAAGGGGTAGACTAGGACGGGGAGTAGACTAGGATGGGGGTAGACTAGGACAGGAGAAGACTAGGACATGGGGAAGACTAGGACTGGGGGTAGACTAGGACAGGGGGAAGACTAGGATTGAGGGGAAGACTAGGACAGAGGGTGGACTAGGACAGGGGGTAGACTAGGACAGGGGGTAGACTAGGATTGAGGGGAAGACTAGGATTGAGGGGAAGACTAGGATTGAGGGGTAGACTAGGATTGAGGGGAAGACCAGGATTGAGGAGTAGACTAGGACAGGGGGAAGACTAGGACAGGGGTAGACTAGGACAAGGGGAAGACTAGGACAGGCGGAAGACCAGGACAGGGGGTAGACTAGGAAAGGGGTAGACTAGGACGGGGAGTAGACTAGGATGGGGGTAGACTAGGACAGGAGAAGACTAGGACGGGGAGTAGACTAGGACGGGGAGTAGACTAGGACGGGGGGAAGACTAGGAAAGGGGGCAGACTAGGACAGGGAGAAGACTAGGATTGAGGGGAAGACTAGGACAGGGGGAAGACTAGGACAGGAGGTAGACTAGGACATGGGGTAGACTAGGACAGGGGGTAGACTAGGACAGGGGGTAGACTAGGATATGGGGTAGACTAGGACAGGGGGAAGACTAGGACAGGGGGAAGACTAGGATGGAGGGGTAGACTAGGACAGGGGGTAGACTAGGACATGGGGTAGACTAGGACAGGGGGTAGACTAGGACATGGGGTAGACTAGGACATGGGGTAGACTTGGACAGGGGGTAGACTTGGACAGGGGGTAGACTTGGACAGGGGGTAGACTACGACAGGGGGAAGACTAGGATTGAGGGGAAGACCAGGATTGAGGAGTAGACTAGGACAGGGGGAAGACTAGGACAGGGGTAGACTAGGACAAGGGGAAGACTAGGACAGGCGGAAGACCAGGACAGGGGGTAGACTAGGAAAGGGGTAGACTAGGACGGGGAGTAGACTAGGATGGGGGTAGACTAGGACAGGAGAAGACTAGGACATGGGGAAGACTAGGACTGGGGGTAGACTAGGACAGGGGGAAGACTAGGATTGAGGGGAAGACTAGGACAGAGGGTAGACTAGGACAGGGGGTAGACTAGGACGGGGGTAGACTAGGATTGAGGGGAAGACTAGGATTGAGGGGTAGACTAGGATTGAGGGGAAGACTAGGATTGAGGGGAAGACTAGGACAGGGGGAAGACTAGGACAGGGGCTGGACTAGGACAGTGGGAAGACTAGGACAGGGGGAAAACTAGGACAAGGGGAAGACTAGGACAGGGGTAGACTAGGACAGGGGGAAGACTAGGAAAGGGGGTAGACTAGGACGGGGTAGACTAGGACAGGGGGTAGACTAGGACAGGGGGTAGACTAGGACAGGGGGTAGACTAGGACAGGGGGAACACTAGGAAAGAGGGCAGACTAGGACAGGGGAAGACTAGGACAGGGGGTAGACTAGAACGGGGGTAGACTTGGACAGGGGAAGACTAGGACAGGGGGAAGACTAGGACGGGGGTAGACTAGGACAGGGGAAGACTAGGACAGGGGGTAGACTAGGACAGGGGGAAGACGAGGATTAAGGGGTAGACTAGGACAGGGGGAAGACTAGGATTGAGGGGTAGACTAGGACAGGGGGTAGACTAGGACAGGGGGCAGACTAGGACAGGGGGAAGACTAGGATTGAGGGGTAGACTAGGACAGGGGGGAAGACTAGGACAGGGGGAAGACTAGGACAGGGGTAGACTAGGACAGGGAGAAGACTAGGACAGGGGGTAGACTAGGACAGGGGGTAGACTAGGATAGGGTGTAGACTAGGACGGGGGAAGACTAAGACAGGGGGAAGACTAGGACGGGGAAGACTAGGACAGGGGGTAGACTAGGACAGGGGTAGACTAGGACAGGGAGAAGACTAGGACAGGGGGAAGACTAGGACAGGGGGTAGACTAGGACAGGGGGTAGACTAGGACGGGGGGTAGACTAGGACAGGGGGAAGACTAGGACAGGGGTAATCTAGGACAAGGAGAAGACTAGGACAGGGGGAAGACTAGGATTGAGGGGTAGACTAGGACAGGGGGTAGACTAGGACGGGGGTAGACTAGGACAGGGGGGAAGACTAGGACAGGGGGTAGACTAGGACAGGGGCTAGACTAGGACAGGGGGAAGACTAGGACAGGGGGAAGACTAGGACAGGGGCTAGACTAGGACAGGGGCTAGACTAGGACAGGGGGAAGACTAGGACACGGGGTAGACTAGGACAGGGGATAGACTAGGACTATTGGATAGACTAGGACAGGGGGTAGACTAGGACAGGGGGAAGACTAGGACAGGGGGAAGACTAGGACAGGGGGTAGACTAGGACAGGGGATAGACTAGGACAAGTGGATAGACTAGGACAGGGTATAGACTAGGACAAGGGGTTAGACTAGGACAGGGGCTAGACTAGGACAGGGGCTAGACTAGGACAGGGGGAAGACTAGGACACGGGGTAGACTAGGACAGGGGATAGACTAGGACTAGTGGATAGACTAGGACAGGGGGTAGACTAGGACAGGGGGAAGACTAGGACAGGGGGTAGACTAGGACAGGGGATAGACTAGGACAAGTGGATAGACTAGGACAGGGTATAGACTAGGACAAGGGGTTAGACTAGGACAGGGGGTAGACTAGGACAGGGGGAAGATTAGGACAGGGGGATTGATGGGATTGACTGGGATTATCTGACGGGATTGACTGGGATTATCTGACGGGATTGGCTGGGATTGCCCAATGGGATCCAGCGGGATAACAAAAAGAAGGGGATTGGTCCGGATTGAGGTCCTCGGGCGAGGGTTGTGAATCCATTTTAACTCCCTCTCTCCCTCCCCCTCTCCCTCTCCCCCTCCCTCCCCCTCCCCCTCCCTCTTCTCCAGCTGCTGTTCTCCGGGGATGGAATCCTCCTTGGGCAAGATCCCAGCCCAGATGTTGGCCTCCAAGTGCCCATCGGCGGGGCAGAAGGTCACCCTGGTATCGCTGGACCCTTCCAAGTCGGGGCTGAAGGTCCAGATGCCCAGTCAGCACCGGGCCCCCCAGCCGGGCATCAGCTCCATGTCGGTGCCCTCGCCAGGAGTCACCCTGACAGTCAGCCCCAGCGGCGCCCAGCTTGGCGCAAAGAGCCGCCCGGTGCCCGCCGGCCAGGGATCGCGGCCGGCGGTCCAGGACTCCAAGACCAAGACGGTCATCCTTACCTCGCCCTGCATCAAGTGGATCAAGTCCGGCCCAAACCTCAAGGTCATCAACCTGCCCGTGGGCCTGGTGCCCAGTCTCAACATCTGCCGAGTCCCCAGCGCCAAGAGCGTCGTCATCTCGCGGCCAGCCAACCTCAACCAGATCATCATCCACAAGGAGGCGCCGTTGCCGAGGCGGACCGAGAGCCTCCCGCACAGCCCCGCCCTCTCCGCCCCCTGGAGGGGGCAGGTCACCCCCATCGTCTTCAGCGCCGCCCCCAGCCCGGTGGTACTCAGTATCTCGCAGTCAGCGGAAGCGGGCAACTCCGGAGCAGGCCTGGGCCTCCGAGAGCCGGGGACCAGCCTCCCCATCAACAGCGGCTACTCGCGAGGGGTCTACGAGAACTTCCGGAAGTGGCAGGAGTACAAGGGCTTGGTCAGGAAGCACTTCCCGATGACACCGGACACCGAGGCAGTGGCCTGTTTCTTCATGTGAGCCCAGGGACTGACCCCTCGATAGCATCCCGATCCCGAACACAATCCCAATCCCAGACCCCTTCCCCTTCACTCCCACCGCACACAATCCCAATCCCAGACCCCTTCCCGTTCACTCCCACTGTACACAATCCCAATCCCAGACCCCTTCCCGTTCACTCCCACTGTACACAATCCCAATGGACCCAATCCACTTCCCGTTCACTCCCACTGTACACAATCCCAATCCCAGACCCCTTCCCCTTCACTCCCACCGCACACAATCCCAATCCCAGACCCCTTCCCGTTCACTCCCACCGTACACAATCCGAATACCAAACCTCTTCCCCTTCACTCCCACTGTACACAATCCCAATGGACCCAATCCACTTCCCGTTCACTCCCACTGTACACAATCCCAATGGACCCAAACCCCTTCCCCTTCACTCCCACCGTACACAATCCCAATGGACCCAAACCCCTACCCCTTCACTCCCACTGTACACAATCCCCATGGACCCAAACCCCTTCCCCTTCACTCCCACCGTACACAATCCCAATGGACCCAAACCCCTTCCCCTTCACTCCCACTGTACACAATCCCAATCCCAAATCCCTTCCCCTTCACTCCCACCGTACACAATCCCAATGGACCCAAACCCCTTCACTCCCACCGTACACAATCCCCATGGACCCAAACCCCTTCCCCTTCACTCCCACCGTACACAATCCCAATGGACCCAAACCCCTTTCCCTTCACTCCCACCGGACACAATCCCAATGGACCCAACCCCTTCCCGTTCACTCCCACCGTACACAATCCCAATGGACCCAAACCCCTTCCCCTTCACTCCCACCGTACACAATCCCAATGGACCCAAACCCCTTCCCCTTCACTCCCACCGTACACAATCCCAATGGACCCAAACCCCTTCCCCTTCACTACCAGAGTACACAATCCCAATGGACCCAAACGCCTTCCCCTTCACTCCCACCGTACACAATCCCAATGGACCCAAACCCCTTCCCCTTCACTCCCACCGTACACAATCCCAATGGACCCAAACCCCTTCCCCTTCACTCCCACCGTACACAATCCCAATGGACACAATAACCTTCCCGTTCACTCGCACTGTACACAATCCCAATCGACCCAAACCCCTTCCCCTTCACTCCCACCGTACACAATCCCAATGGACCCAAACCCCTTCCCGTTCACTCCCACTGTACACAATCCCAATCCCAAACCCCATTCCGCTCACTCCCATCATACACAATCCCAATGGAGCCAAACCCCTTCCCGTTCACTCCCACTGTAAACAATCCAAATGGACCCAAACTCCTTCCCTTTCACTCCCACTGTACACAATCCCAATGGACACAAACCCCTTCCCATTCACTCCCACCATACACAATCGCAATCCCAAACCCCATCCCGCTCACTCCCACTGTAAACAATCCCAATGGACCCAAACCCCTTCCCCTTCACTCCCACCGTACACAATCCCAATGGACCTAAACCCCTTCCCCTTCACTCCCACTGTACACAATCCCAATGGACAAAACACCTTCCCGTTCACTCCCACTGTACACAATCCCAATCCCAAACCCCTTCCCGTTCACTCCCAACGTACACAATCCCAATGGACCCAAACCCCTTCCCATTCACTCGCACTGTACACAATCCCAATGGACCCAAGCCCCTTCCCCTTCACTCCCACCGTACACAATCCCAATCCCAAACCCCATTCCGCTCACTCCCACTGTACACAATCCCAATGGACCCAAACCACTTCCCGTTCACTCCCACCGTACACAATCCCAATGGACCCAAACCCCTTCCCGTTCACTCCCACTGTACACAATCCCAATGGACCCAAACCCCTTCCCATTCACCCCCATTGTACACAATCCCAATGGACCCAAAACCCTTCCCCTTCACTCCCACCGTACACAATCCCAATGGACACAATAACCTTCCTGTTCACTCGCACTGTACACAATCCTAATCGACCCAAACCCCTTCCCCTTCACTCCCACCGTACACAATCCCAATCCCAAACCCCATTCCGCTCACTCCCACCGTACACAATCCCAATGGACCCAAAACCCTTCCCGTTCACTCCCACTTTACACAATCCCAATGGACCCAAACCCCTACCCGTTCACTCCCACCATACACAACCCCAATGGACCCAAGCCCCTTCCCGTTCACTCCCACCGTACACAATCCCAGTGGACCCAAACCCCTTCCCCTTCACTCAACCCGTACACAATCCCAATGGACCCAAACCCCTTCCCCTTCACTCCCACTGTACACAATCCCAATGGACCCAAACCCCTTTTCATTCACTCCCACTGTACACAATCCCAATGGACCCAAACCCCTTCCCCTTCACTCCCACCGTACACAATCCCAATCCCAAACACCATCCCGCTCACTCCCACCGTACACAATCCCAATGGACCCAAACCCCTTTCCCTTCACTCCCACCGGACACAATCCCAATGGACCCAACCCCTTCCCGTTCACTCCCACCGTACACAATCCCAATGGACCCAAACCCCTTCCCCTTCACTCCCACCGTACACAATCCCAATGGACCCAAACCCCTTCCCCTTCACTCCCACCGTACACAATCCCAATGGACCCAAACCCCTTCCCCTTCACTACCACAGTACACAATCCCAATGGACCCAAACGCCTTCCCCTTCACTCCCACCGTACACAATCCCAATGGACACAATAACCTTCCCGTTCACTCGCACTGTACACAATCCCAATCGACCCAAACCCCTTCCCCTTCACTCCCACCGTACACAATCCCAATGGACCCAAACCCCTTCCCGTTCACTCCCACTGTACACAATCCCAATCCCAAACCCCATTCCGCTCACTCCCACCGTACACAATCCCAATGGAGCCAAACCCCTTCCCGTTCACTCCCACTGTAAACAATCCCAATGGACCCAAACTCCTTCCCTTTCACTCCCACTGTACACAATCCCAATGGACACAAACCCCTTCCCATTCACTCCCACCATACACAATCGCAATCCCAAACCCCATCCCGCTCACTCCCACTGTAAACAATCCCAATGGACCCAAACCCCTTCCCCTTCACTCCCACCGTACACAATCCCAATGGACCTAAACCCCTTCCCCTTCACTCCCACTGTACACAATCCCAATGGACAAAACACCTTCCCGTTCACTCCCACTGTACACAATCCCAATCCCAAACCCCTTCCCGTTCACTCCCAACGTACACAATCCCAATGGACCCAAACCCCTTCCCATTCACTCGCACTGTACACAATCCCAATGGACCCAAGCCCCTTCCCCTTCACTCCCACCGTACACAATCCCAATCCCAAACCCCATTCCGCTCACTCCCACTGTACACAATCCCAATGGACCCAAACCACTTCCCGTTCACTCCCACCGTACACAATCCCAATGGACCCAAACCCCTTCCCATTCACTCCCATTGTACACAATCCCAATGGACCCAAACCCCTTCCCATTCACCCCCATTGTACACAATCCCAATGGACCCAAAACCCTTCCCCTTCACTTCCACCGTACACAATCCCAATGGACACAATAACCTTCCTGTTCACTCGCACTGTACACAATCCTAATCGACCCAAACCCCTTCCCCTTCACTCCCACCGTACACAATCCCAATCCCAAACCCCATTCCGCTCACTCCCACCGTACACAATCCCAATGGACCCAAAACCCTTCCCGTTCACTCCCACTTTACACAATCCCAATGGACCCAAACCCCTACCCGTTCACTCCCACCATACACAACCCCAATGGACCCAAGCCCCTTCCCGTTCACTCCCACCGTACACAATCCCAGTGGACCCAAACCCCTTCCCCTTCACTCAACCCGTACACAATCCCAATGGACCCAAACCCCTTCCCCTTCACTCCCACTGTACACAATCCCAATGGACCCAAACCCCTTTTCATTCACTCCCACTGTACACAATCCCAATGGACCCAAACCCCTTCCCCTTCACTCCCACCGTACACAATCCCAATCCCAAACACCATCCCGCTCACTCCCACCGTACACAATCCCAATCGACCCAAACCCCTTCCCCTACACTCCCACCGTACACAATCCCAATGGACCCAAACCCTTTCCCGTTCACCCCATTGTACACAATCCCAATGGACACAATAACCGTCCCGTTCACTCGCACTGTACACAATCCCAATCGACCCAAACCCCTTCCCCTTCACTCCCACCGTACACAATCCCAATCCCAAACCCCTTCCTGTTCACTCCCACGGTACACAATCCCAATGGACCCAAACCCCTTCCCGTTCACTCCCACCGTACACAATCCCAATGGACCCAAACCCCTTCCCCTTCACTCCCACCGTACACAATCCCAATCCCAAACCCCTTCCCGTTCACTCCAACCGTACACAATCCCAATGGACCCAAACCCCTTCCCGTTCACTCCCAATGTACACAATCCCAATGGACCCAAACCCCTTCCTGTTCACTCCCACTGTACACAAACCCAATGGACCCAAACCCCTTCCCCTTCACTCCCACCGTACACAATCCCAATCCCAAACACCATCCCGCTCACTCCCACTGTACACAATCCCAATGGACCCAAACCCCTTACCTTCACTCCCAACGTACATAATCCCAATGGACACAAACCCCTTCCCCTTCACTCCCACTGTACACAATCCCAATGGACCCAAACCCCTTCCCCTTCACTCCCACTGTACACAATCCCAACGGACCCAAACCCCTTCCCGTTCACTCCCACCGTACACAATCCCAATGGACCCAAACCCCTTCCCGTTCACCCCATTGTACACAATCCCAATGGACACAATAACCTTCCCGTTCACTCGCACTGTACACAATCCCAATCGACCCAAACACCTTCCCCTTCACTCCCACCGTACACAATCCCAATCCCAAACCCCATTCCGCTCACTCCCACCGTACACAATCCCAATGGACCCAAACCCCTTCCCATTCACTACCACTGTACACAATCCCAATGGACCCAAGCCCCTTCCCGTTCACTCCCACCGTACACAATCCCAATGGACCCAAACCCCTTCCCGTTCACTCCCACTTTACACAATCCCAATGGACCCAAACCCCTTCCCGTTCACTCCCACCGTACACAATCCCAGTGGACCCAAACCCTTCCCCTTCACTCCCACCGTACACAATCCCAATGGACACAATAACCTTCCCGTTCACTTGCACTGTACACAATCCCAATCGACCCAAAACCCTTCCCCTTCACTCCCACCGTACACAATCCCAATCCCAAACCCCATTCCGCTCACTCCCACCGTACACAATCCCAATGGACCCAAACCCCTTCCCGTTCACTCCCACCGTACACAATCCCAATGGACCCAAACCCCTTCCCGTTCATTCCCACCGTACACAATCCCAGTGGACCCAAACCCTTCCCCTTCACTCAACCCGTACACAATCCCAATGGACCCAAACCCCTTCCCCTTCACTCCCACTGTACACAATCCCAATGGACCCAAACCCCTTTTCATTCACTCCCACTGTACACAATCCCAATGGACCCAAACACCTTCTCCTTCACTCCCACTGTACACAATCCCAATGGACCCAAACCCCTTCACGTTCACTCCCACCGTGCACAATCCCAATGGACCCAAACCCCTTCCCCTTCACTCCCACTGTACACAATCCCAATGGACCCAAACCCCTTCCCCTTCACTCCCACTGTACACAAGCCCAATGGAGCCAAACCCCTTCCCCTTCACTCCCACTCTACACAATCCCAATGGACACAAAACCCTTCCCGTTCACTCCCACTGTACACAATCCCCATGGACCCAAACCCCTTCCCCTTCACTCCCACTGTACACAATCCCAATGGACAAAACACCTTCCCGTTCACTCCCACTGTACACAATCCCAATCCCAAACCCCTTCCCGTTCACTCCCAACGTACACAATCCCAATGGACCCAAACCCCTTCCCATTCACTCGCACTGTACACAATCCCAATGGACCCAAGCCCCTTCCCCTTCACTCCCACCGTACACAATCCCAATCCCAAACCCCATTCCGCTCACTCCCACTGTACACAATCCCAATGGACCCAAACCACTTCCCGTTCACTCCCACCGTACACAATCCCAATGGACCCAAACCCCTTCCCATTCACTCCCATTGTACACAATCCCAATGGACCCAAACCCCTTCCCATTCACCCCCATTGTACACAATCCCAATGGACCCAAAACCCTTCCCCTTCACTTCCACCGTACACAATCCCAATGGACACAATAACCTTCCTGTTCACTCGCACTGTACACAATCCTAATCGACCCAAACCCCTTCCCCTTCACTCCCACCGTACACAATCCCAATCCCAAACCCCATTCCGCTCACTCCCACCGTACACAATCCCAATGGACCCAAAACCCTTCCCGTTCACTCCCACTTTACACAATCCCAATGGACCCAAACCCCTACCCGTTCACTCCCACCATACACAACCCCAATGGACCCAAGCCCCTTCCCGTTCACTCCCACCGTACACAATCCCAGTGGACCCAAACCCCTTCCCCTTCACTCAACCCGTACACAATCCCAATGGACCCAAACCCCTTCCCCTTCACTCCCACTGTACACAATCCCAATGGACCCAAACCCCTTTTCATTCACTCCCACTGTACACAATCCCAATGGACCCAAACCCCTTCCCCTTCACTCCCACCGTACACAATCCCAATCCCAAACACCATCCCGCTCACTCCCACCGTACACAATCCCAATCGACCCAAACCCCTTCCCCTACACTCCCACCGTACACAATCCCAATGGACCCAAACCCTTTCCCGTTCACCCCATTGTACACAATCCCAATGGACACAATAACCGTCCCGTTCACTCGCACTGTACACAATCCCAATCGACCCAAACCCCTTCCCCTTCACTCCCACCGTACACAATCCCAATCCCAAACCCCTTCCTGTTCACTCCCACGGTACACAATCCCAATGGACCCAAACCCCTTCCCGTTCACTCCCACCGTACACAATCCCAATGGACCCAAACCCCTTCCCCTTCACTCCCACCGTACACAATCCCAATCCCAAACCCCTTCCCGTTCACTCCAACCGTACACAATCCCAATGGACCCAAACCCCTTCCCGTTCACTCCCAATGTACACAATCCCAATGGACCCAAACCCCTTCCTGTTCACTCCCACTGTACACAAACCCAATGGACCCAAACCCCTTCCCCTTCACTCCCACCGTACACAATCCCAATCCCAAACACCATCCCGCTCACTCCCACTGTACACAATCCCAATGGACCCAAACCCCTTACCTTCACTCCCAACGTACATAATCCCAATGGACACAAACCCCTTCCCCTTCACTCCCACTGTACACAATCCCAATGGACCCAAACCCCTTCCCCTTCACTCCCACTGTACACAATCCCAACGGACCCAAACCCCTTCCCGTTCACTCCCACCGTACACAATCCCAATGGACCCAAACCCCTTCCCGTTCACCCCATTGTACACAATCCCAATGGACACAATAACCTTCCCGTTCACTCGCACTGTACACAATCCCAATCGACCCAAACACCTTCCCCTTCACTCCCACCGTACACAATCCCAATCCCAAACCCCATTCCGCTCACTCCCACCGTACACAATCCCAATGGACCCAAACCCCTTCCCATTCACTACCACTGTACACAATCCCAATGGACCCAAGCCCCTTCCCGTTCACTCCCACCGTACACAATCCCAATGGACCCAAACCCCTTCCCGTTCACTCCCACTTTACACAATCCCAATGGACCCAAACCCCTTCCCGTTCACTCCCACCGTACACAATCCCAGTGGACCCAAACCCTTCCCCTTCACTCCCACCGTACACAATCCCAATGGACACAATAACCTTCCCGTTCACTTGCACTGTACACAATCCCAATCGACCCAAAACCCTTCCCCTTCACTCCCACCGTACACAATCCCAATCCCAAACCCCATTCCGCTCACTCCCACCGTACACAATCCCAATGGACCCAAACCCCTTCCCGTTCACTCC
The DNA here is from genome assembly GCF_017639515.1 of Carcharodon carcharias. NCBI lineage: Eukaryota > Metazoa > Chordata > Chondrichthyes > Lamniformes > Lamnidae > Carcharodon > Carcharodon carcharias. The sequence goes on from NC_054493.1 coordinate 1,604,716, forward strand.
CACCGTACACAATCCCAATGGACCCAAACCCCTTCCCGTTCATTCCCACCGTACACAATCCCAGTGGACCCAAACCCTTCCCCTTCACTCAACCCGTACACAATCCCAATGGACCCAAACCCCTTCCCCTTCACTCCCACTGTACACAATCCCAATGGACCCAAACCCCTTTTCATTCACTCCCACTGTACACAATCCCAATGGACCCAAACACCTTCTCCTTCACTCCCACTGTACACAATCCCAATGGACCCAAACCCCTTCACGTTCACTCCCACCGTGCACAATCCCAATGGACCCAAACCCCTTCCCCTTCACTCCCACTGTACACAATCCCAATGGACCCAAACCCCTTCCCCTTCACTCCCACTGTACACAAGCCCAATGGAGCCAAACCCCTTCCCCTTCACTCCCACTCTACACAATCCCAATGGACACAAAACCCTTCCCGTTCACTCCCACTGTACACAATCCCCATGGACCCAAACCCCTTCCCCTTCACTCCCACTGTACACAATCCCAATGGATCCAAACCCCTTCCCGTTCACTCCTACTGTACACAATCCCAATGGACCCAAACCCCTTCCCGTTCACTCCCACTGTACACAATCCCCATGGACCCAAACCCCTTCCCCTTCACTCCCACTGTACACAATCCCAATGGACCCAAACCCCTTCCCCTTCACTCCCACTGTACACAATCCCAATGGACCCAAACCCCTTCCCGTTCACTCCCACTGTACACAATCCAAATCCCAAACCCCTTCCATTTCACTACCTGTACACAATCCCAATGGAACCAAACCCCTTCCCGTTCACTCCCACCGTACACAATCTCAATCCCAAACCCCATCTCGGTCACTCCCACCGTACACAATCCCAAAGGACACAAACCCCTTACCCTTCACTCCCATTGTACATAATCCCAATGGACCCAAACCCCTACCCGTTCACTCCCACTGCACACAATCCCAATGGACACAAACCCCTTCCCGTTCACTCCCACCGTACACAATCCCAATGGACCCAAACCCCTTTCCCTTCACTCCCACTGTACACAATCCCAATGGACCCAAACCCCTTCCCGTTCACCCCATTGTACACAATCCCAATGGACCCAAACCCCTTCCCCTTCACTCCCACTGTACACAATCCCCATGGACCCAAACCCCTTCCCCTTCACTCCCACTGTACACAATCCCAATGGACACAAACCCCTTCCCGTTCACTCCCACCGTACACAATCCCCATGGACCCAAAACCCTTCCCGTTCAGTCCCACCGTACACAATCCCAATGGACCCAAACCCCTTCCCGTTCACCCCATTGTACACAATCCTAATGGACCCACACCCCTGGAAGCTGAAGTGAAATAGGTTTAAGTCTGAGTGATAGAAAGTAGATGGAGCTTTACTCTGTATCTAACCCCGTGCTGTACCTGTCCTGGGAGTGTTTGATGGGGACGGTGTAGAGAGAGCTTTACTCTGTATCTAACCCCGTGCTGTACCTGTCCTGGGAGTGTTTGATGGGGACGGTGTAGAGGGAGATTTACTCTGTATCTAACCCCGTGCTGTACCTGTCCTGAGAGTGTTTGATGGGGACAGTGTAGAGGGAGATTTACTCTGTATCTAACCCCGTGCTGTACCTGCCCTGAGAGTGTTTGATGGGGACGGTGTAGAGGGAGATTTACTCTGTATCTAACCCCGTGCTGTACCTGTCCTGGGAGTGTTTGATGGGGACAGTGTAGAGGGAGATTTACTCTGTATCTAACCCCGTGCTGTACCTGTCCTGGGAGTGTTTGATGGGGACGGTGTAGAGGGAGATTTACTCTGTATCTAACCCCGTGCTGTACCTGTCCTGAGAGTGTTTGATGGGGACAGTGTAGAGGGAGATTTACTCTGTATCTAACCCCGTGCTGTACCTGCCCTGAGAGTGTTTGATGGGGACGGTGTAGAGGGAGATTTACTCTGTATCTAACCCCGTGCTGTACCTGTCCTGGGAGTGTTTGATGGGGACAGTGTAGAGGGGGATTTACTCTGTATCTAACCCCGTGCTGTACCTGTCCTGGGAGTGTTTGATGGGGACAGTGTAGAGGGAGATTTACTCTGTAACTAACCCTGTGCTGTACCTGTCCTGGGAATGTTTGATGGGGACAGTGTAGAGGAAGCTTGACTCTGTATCTAACCCCGTGCTGTACCTGTCCTGGGAGTGTTTCATGGGGACGGTGTAGAGTGAGCTTTACTCTGTATCTAACCCCGTGCTGTATCTGTCCTGGGAGTGTTTGATGGAGACAGTGTAGACCGAGCTTTACTCTGTATCTAACCCCGTGCTGTACCTGTCCTGGGAGTGTTTGATGGGGACAGTGTAGAGGGAGCTTTACTCTGTATCTAACCCCGTGCTGTACCTGTCCTGGGAGTGTTTGATGGGGACGGTGTAGAGAGAGCTTTACTCTGTATCTAACCCCGTGCTGTACCTGTCCTGGGAGTGTTTGATGGGGACGGTGTAGAGAGAGCTTTACTCTGTATCTAACCCCGTGCTGTACCTGTCCTGGGAGTGTTTGATGGGGACGGTGTAGAGGGAGATTTACTCTGTATCTAACCCCGTGCTGTACCTGTCCTGAGAGTGTTTGATGGGGACAGTGTAGAGGGAGATTTACTCTGTATCTAACCCCGTGCTGTACCTGCCCTGAGAGTGTTTGATGGGGACGGTGTAGAGGGAGATTTACTCTGTATCTAACCCCGTGCTGTACCTGTCCTGGGAGTGTTTGATGGGGACAGTGTAGAGGGAGATTTACTCTGTATCTAACCCCGTGCTGTACCTGTCCTGGGAGTGTTTGATGGGGACGGTGTAGAGGGAGATTTACTCTGTATCTAACCCCGTGCTGTACCTGTCCTGAGAGTGTTTGATGGGGACAGTGTAGAGGGAGATTTACTCTGTATCTAACCCCGTGCTGTACCTGCCCTGAGAGTGTTTGATGGGGACGGTGTAGAGGGAGATTTACTCTGTATCTAACCCCGTGCTGTACCTGTCCTGGGAGTGTTTGATGGGGACAGTGTAGAGGGGGATTTACTCTGTATCTAACCCCGTGCTGTACCTGTCCTGGGAGTGTTTGATGGGGACAGTGTAGAGGGAGATTTACTCTGTAACTAACCCTGTGCTGTACCTGTCCTGGGAATGTTTGATGGGGACAGTGTAGAGGAAGCTTGACTCTGTATCTAACCCCGTGCTGTACCTGTCCTGGGAGTGTTTCATGGGGACGGTGTAGAGTGAGCTTTACTCTGTATCTAACCCCGTGCTGTATCTGTCCTGGGAGTGTTTGATGGGGACGGTGTAGAGTGAGCTTTACTCTGTATCTAACCCCGTGCTGTACCTGTCCTGGGAGTGTTTGATGGGGACAGTGTAGAGGGAGATTTACTCTGTATCTAACCCCGTGCTGTACCTGTCCTGGGAGTGTTTGATGGGGACAGTGTAGAGGAAGCTTGACTCTGTATCTAACCCCGTGCTGTACCTGTCCTGGGAGTGTTTCATGGGGACGGTGTAGAGTGAGCTTTACTCTGTATCTAACCCCGTGCTGTACCTGTCCTGGGAGTGTTTGATGGGGACAGTGTAGAGGGAGATTTACTCTGTATCTAACCCCGTGCTGTAACTGTCCTGGGTGTGTTTGATGGGGACGGTGTAGAGGGAGCTTTACTCTGTATCTAACCCCGTGCTGTACCTGTCCTGGGAGTATTTGATGGGGACAGTGTAGAGGGAGATTTACTCTGTATCTAACCCCGTGCTGTACCTGTCCTGGGAGTGTTTGATGGGGACGGTGTAGAGGGAGATTTACTCTGTATCTAACCCCGTGCTGTACCTGTCCTGGGAGTGTTTGATGGGGACAGTGTAGAGGGAGATTTACTCTGTATCTAACCCCGTGCTGTACCTGTCCTGGGAGTGTTTGATGGGCACAGTGTAGAGGGAGATTTACTCTGTATCTAACCCTCTGCTGTACCTGTCCTGGGAGTGTTTGATGGGGGACAGTGCAGAGGGAGATTTACTCTGTATCTAACCCCGTGCTGTACCTGTCCTGGGAGTGTTTGATGGGGACGGTGTAGAGGGAGATTTACTCTGTATCTAACCCGGTGCTGTACCTGTCCTGGGAGTGTTTGATGGGGACGGTGTAGAGGGAGGTTTACTCTGTATCTAACCCCGTGCTGTACCTGTCCTGGGAGTGTTTGATGGGGACGGCGTAGAGGGAGCTTTACTCTGTATCTAACCCCGTGCTGTACCTGTCCTGGGAGTGTTTGATGGGGACAGTGTAGAGGGAGATTTACTCTGTATCTAACCCCGTGCTGTACCTGCCCTGGGAGTGTTTGATGGGGACGGTGTAGAGGGAGATTTACTCTGTATCTAACCCCGTGCTGTACCTGTCCTGGGAGTGTTTGATGGGGACAGTGTAGAGGGAGATTTACTCTGTATCTAACCCCGTGCTGTACCTGTCCTGGGAGTGTTTGATGGGCACAGTGTAGAGGGAGATTTACTCTGTATCTAACCCTCTGCTGTACCTGTCCTGGGAGTGTTTGATGGGGGACAGTGCAGAGGGAGATTTACTCTGTATCTAACCCCGTGCTGTACCTGTCCTGGGAGTGTTTGATGGGGACGGTGTAGAGGGAGATTTACTCTGTATCTAACCCGGTGCTGTACCTGTCCTGGGAGTGTTTGATGGGGACGGTGTAGAGGGAGGTTTACTCTGTATCTAACCCCGTGCTGTACCTGTCCTGGGAGTGTTTGATGGGGACGGCGTAGAGGGAGCTTTACTCTGTATCTAACCCCGTGCTGTACCTGTCCTGGGAGTGTTTGATGGGGACAGTGTAGAGGGAGATTTACTCTGTATCTAACCCCGTGCTGTACCTGTCCTGGGAGTGTTTGATGGGGACGGTGTAGAGGGAGATTTACTCTGTATCTAACCCCGTGCTGTACCTGTCCTGGGAGTGTTTGATGGGGACAGTGTAGAGGGAGATTTACTCTGTATCTAACCCCGTGCTGTACCTGCCCTGGGAGTGTTTGATGGGGACGGTGTAGAGGGAGATTTACTCTGTATCTAACCCCGTGCTGTACCTGTCCTGGGAGTGTTTGATGGGGATGGTGTAGAGGGAGATTTACTCTGTATCTAACCCGGTGCTGTACCTGTCCTGGGAGTGTTTGATGGGGACGGTGTAGAGGGAGGTTTACTCTGTATCTAACCCCGTGCTGTACCTGTCCTGGGAGTGTTTGATGGGGACAGTGTAGAGGGAGATTTACTCTGTATCTAACCCCGTGCTGTACCTGTCCTGGGAGTGTTTGATGGGGACGGTGTAGAGGGAGCTTTACTCTGTATCTGACCCCTGCTGGGCTGACTCTCTCTTTCTCTCTCTCTCTCTTCCTTCCCCTCCTACCCCAGACCTGTCCTGCGTTCGCTCTCTCAGTTCAAACCTCAGCTCAGCACCGAGGAAGGGATTCCCCTTGCTATCCAGGAGTGGGGGAAACTCAGCAACTTTGACAGGATGATCTACTACGAGATGGCGGAGAAGTGAGTCTGCAAACCAGCCCCGGGGTTGGGAGGGGGGTGAATTGAGGGGGAGGTGGTCTGTCTGCTCGGTAGGTACCCGCTAATGGGCAGGGGGAGCATTCAGCTGCTTCATCAATGACCTTCCTTCCATCATAAGGTCAGAAGTGGGGACGTTCGCTGATGGTTGCACAATGTTCAGCACCATTCACAACTCCTCAGATACTGAAGCTGCCCCTTGTCCAAATGCAGCAAGACCTGGACAATATCCAGGCTCGGGGCTGACAAGTGGCAAATAACATTCACCCCCACACAAGTGTCAGGCAATGACCATCTCCAACAAGAGAGAATCCAACCATCGCCCCCATGATGTTCAATGGCATTACCATCGCTGAATCCCCCACTATCTACATCCTGGGGGTTACCATTGACCAGAAACTGAACTGGGGACCAGCCATATAAATACTGTGGCTACAAGAGCAGGTCAGAGGCTGGGAATCCTGCGGAGAGTCACTCACCTCCTGTCTCCCCAAAGCCTGTCCACCATCTACAAGGCACAAGTCAGGAGTGGGATGGGATACTTCCCACTTGCCTGGATGAGTTGCAGCTCCCACAACACTCCAGAAGCTCGACACCGTCCAGGACAAAGCAGTCCCCGCTCGATCGGCCCCCCCCATCCACAAACATTCACTCCCTCCACCCACCGACGCACAGTAGCAGCAGCGTGTGTACCATCTACAAGATGCACTGCAGCAACTCACCAAGGCTCCTTCGACAGCACCTTCCAAACCCACCACCTCTACCATCTAGAAGGACAAGGACAGCAGACACATGGGGAACACCCACCACCTGGAAGTTCCCCTCCGAGCCCTTCACCATCCCGACTTGGAAATATATTGGCCGTTCCTTCACTGTCGCTGGGTCAAAATCCTGGAAATCCCTCCCTAACAGCGCCTTGGGTGTACCTACACCACAGGGACAAAATCCTGGAACTCCCTCCCTAACAGCGCCGTGGGTGTACCTACACCACAGGGACAAAATCCTGGAACTCCCTCCCTAACAGCGCCGTGGGTGTACCTACACCACAGGGACAAAATCCTGGAACTCCCTCCCTAACAGCACTGTGGGTGTACCTACACCACAGGGACAAAATCCTGGAACTCCCTCCCTAACAGCGCTGTGGGTGTACCTACACCACAGGGACAAAATCCTGGAACTCCCTCCCTAACAGCGCTGTGGGTGTACCTACACCACAGGGACAAAATCCTGTAACTCACTCCCTAACAGCGCTGTGGGTGTACCTACACCACAGGGACAAAATCCTGGAACTCCCTCCCTAACAGCACTGTGGGTGTACCTACACCACAGGGGACAAAATCCTGGAACTCCCTCCCTAACAACGCCGTGGGTGTACCTACACCACAGGGACAAAATCCTGGAACTCCCTCCCTAACAGCGCTGTGGGTGTACCTACACCACAGGGACAAAATCCTGGAACTCCCTCCCTAACAGCACTGTGGGTGTACCTACACCACAGGGACAAAATCCTGGAACTCCCTCCCTAACAGCACTGTGGGTGTACCTACACCACATGGACAAAATCCTGGAACTCCCACCCTAACAGCACTGTGGGTGTACCTACACCACAGGGACAAAATCCTGGAACTCCCACCCTAACAGCGCTGTGGGTGTACCTACACCACAGGGACAAAATCCTGGAACCCCCTCCCTAACAGCGCTGTGGGTGTACCTACACCACACGGACAAAATCCTGGAACTCCCTCCCTAACAGCACTGTGGGTGTACCTACACCACACGGGACAAAATCCTGGAACTCCCTCCCTAACAGCGCTGTGGGTGTACCTACACCACAGGGACAAAATCCTGGAACTCCCTCCCTAACAGCACTGTGGGTGTACTGGGCAGGGGGTTGAGTAGGGAGAGGTTTATCGGGGAGGAGATTGAGGAGGGAGAGGGTTATCGTGGAGGGGGTTGAGGAGGGAGAGGGTTATCGGGGAGGGGGTTGAGGAGGGAGAGGGTTATCGGGGAGGGGGTTGAGGAGGGAGAGGGTTATCGGGGAGGGAGTTGAGGAGGGAGAGGGTTAATGGGGAGGGGGTTGTGGAGGGAGAGGGTTATCGGGGAGGGAGTTGAGGAGGGAGAGGGTTACCGGGGAGGGGGTTGAGGAGGGAGAGAGTTATCGGGGAGGGTGTTGAGGAGGGAGGGGGTTAATGGGGAGAGGATTGAGGAGGGAGAGGGTTATCGGGGAGGGGGTTGAGGAGGGAGAGGGTTTTTGGGGAGGGGTTTGAGGAGGGAGAGTATTATCGGGGAGTGGGTTGAGGAGGGAGAGTGTTATCGGGGTTGGGGTTGAGGAGGGATAGGGTTATCGGGGAGTGTTTGAGGAGGGAGAGGGTTATCGGGGAGGGGGTTGAGGAGGGAGAGGGTTATCGGTGAGGGGTTGAGGAGGGAGAGGGTTATCGGGGAGGGGGTTCAGGAGGGAAATGGTTACCGGGGAGGGTGTCAAGGAGGAAGAGGGTTATCGGTGAGGTTGTTGAGGAGGGAAGGGGTTAATGTGGAGGGGGTTGTGGAGGGAGAGGGTTAAAGTGGAGGGGATTGAGGCGGGAGAGGGTTACTGGGGAGGGGTTTGAGGAGGGAGTGGGTTATCGGGGAGGGGGTTGAGGAGGGAGAGGGTTATCGGGGAGGGGGTTGAGGAGGGAGAGGGTTATCGGGGAGGGCGTTGAGGAGGGAGAGGGTTATCGGGGAGGGGGTTGAGGAGGGAGAGGGTTGAGGAGGGAGAGGGTTATCGGGGAGTGTTTGAGGAGGGAGAGGGTTATCGGGGAGGGAGTTGAGGAGGGAGAGGGTTATCGGTGAGGGGTTGAGGAGGGAGAGGGTTATCGGGGAGGGGGTTCAGGAGGGAAATGGTTACCGGGGAGGGTGTCAAGGAGGAAGAGGGTTATCGGTGAGGTTGTTGAGGAGGGAAGGGGTTAATGTGGAGCGGGTTGAGGAGGGAGAGGGTTAAAGTGGAGGGGATTGAGGCGGGAGAGGGTTACTGGGGAGGGGTTTGAGGAGGGAGTGGGTTACCGGGGAGGGTGTTGAGGAGGGAGAGGGTTACCGGGGAGGGGGTTGAGGAGGGAGAGAGTTATCGGGGAGGTTGTTGAGGAGGGAGTGGGTTATCGGGGAGTGGATTGAGGAGGGAGTGGGTTATTGGGGAGGGGATTGAGGAGGGAGAGGGTTATTGGGGAGGGGGTTGAGGAGGGAGAGGGTTACCGGGGAGGGTGTTGAGGAGGGAGAGGTTTATCGGGGAGGGGATTGAGGAGGGAGAGGGTTATCGGTGAGGGGGTTGAGAAGGGAGAGGGTTAATGGGGAGGGGTTTGAGGAGGGAGAGGGTTATCGGTGAGGGGGTTGAGGAGGGAGAGGGTTATCGGTGAGGGGGTTGAGGAGGGAGAGGGTTATCGGTGAGGGGGTTGAGGAGGGAGAGGGTTAATGGGGAGGGTGTTGTGGAGGGAGAGGTTTATCGGTGAGGGGGTTGAGGAGGGAGAGGGTTATCGGGGAGAGGGTTGAGGAGGGAGAGGGTTATCGGGGAGGGAGTTGAGGGAGAGGGTTAATGGGGAGGGGGTTGTGGAGGGAGAGGGTTATCGGGGAGGGAGTTGAGGAGGGAGAGGGTTACCGGGGAGGGGGTTGAGGAGGGTGTGGGTTAATGGGGAGAGGATTGAGGAGGGAGAGGGTTATCGGGGAGGGGGTTGAGGAGGGAGAGGGTTTTTGGGGAGGGGTTTGAGGAGGGAGAGTATTATCGGGGAGGGGGTTGATGAGGGAGAGTGTTATCGGGGAGGGGGTTGAGGAGGGAGAGGGTTATCGGGGAGTGTTTGAGGAGGGCGAGGGTTAATGGGGAGGGGGTTGAGGAGGGAGTGGGTTATCGGGGAGGGCGTTGAGGAGGGAGAGGGTTATTGGGGAGGGAGTTGAGGAGGGAGAGGGTTATCGGTGAGGGGGTTGAGGAGGGAGAGGGTTATCGGGGAGCGGTTTCAGGAGGGAAATGGTTACCGGGGAGGGTGTCAAGGAGGAAGAGGGTTATCGGTTAGGTTGTTGAGGAGGGAAGGGGTTAATGTGGAGGGGGTTGAGGAGGGAGAGGGTTAAAGTGGAGGGGATTGAGGCGGGAGAGGGTTACCGGGGAGAGGTTTGAGGAGGGAGTGGGTTACCGGGGAGGTGGTTGAGGAGGGAAAGGGTTATTGGGGAGGGGGTTGAGGAGGGTGAGGGTTATCGGTGAGAGGGTTGAGGAGGGAGTGGGTTATCGGTGAGGGGCTTGAGGAGGGAGTGGGTTATCGGGGAGGGCGTTGAGGAGGGAGAGGGTTATCGGGGAGGGGGTTGAGGAGGGAGAGAGTTATCGGGGAGGGGGTTGAGGAGGGAGAGAGTTATCGGGGAGGGGGTTGAGGAGGGAGAGGGTTATTGGGGAGGGGGTTGAGGAGGGAGAGGGTTAACGGGGAGTGTTTGAGGAGGGAGAGGGTTACCGGGGAGGGGGTTGAGGAGGGAGAGGGTTATCGGGGAGGGGGTTGAGGAGGGAGAGGGTTACTGGGGAGGGGGTTGAGGAGGGAGAGGGTTATTGGGGAGGGGGTTGAGGAGGGAGAGGGTTATCGGGGAGGGAGTTGTAGAGGGAGAGGGTTACCGGGGAGGGGGTTGAGAAGGGAGAGGGTTAATGGGGAGGGGTTTGAGGAGGGAGAGGGTTATCGGGGAGGGGATTGAGGAGGGAGAGGGATATCGGGGGGGGTGTTGAGGAGGGAGAGGGTTATCGGTGAGGGGGTTGAGAAGGGAGAGGGTTAATGGGGAGGGGTTTGAGGAGGGAGAGGGTTATCGGTGAGGGGGTTGAGGAGGGAGAGGGTTAATGGGGAGGGTGTTGTGGAGGGAGAGGGTTATCGGGGAGGGTGTTGTGGAGGGAGAGGTTTATCGGTGAGGGGGTTGAGGAGGGAGAGGGTTATCGGGGAGGGGGTTGAGGAGGGAGAGGGTTATCGGGGAGGGAGTTGAGGGAGAGGGTTAATGGGGAGGGGGTTGTGGAGGGAGAGGGTTATCGGGGAGGGAGTTGAGGAGGGAGAGGGTTACCGGGGAGGGGGTTGAGGAGGGTGTGGGTTAATGGGGAGAGGATTGAGGAGGGAGAGGGTTATCGGGGAGGGGGTTGAGGAGGGAGAGGGTTTTTGGGGAGGGGTTTGAGGAGGGAGAGTATTATCGGGGAGGGGGTTGATGAGGGAGAGTGTTATCGGGGAGGGGGTTGAGGAGGGAGAGGGTTATCGGGGAGTGTTTGAGGAGGGAGAGGGTTAATGGGGAGGGGGTTGAGGAGGGAGTGGGTTATCGGGGAGGGCGTTGAGGAGGGAGAGGGTTATTGGGGAGGGAGTTGAGGAGGGAGAGGGTTATCGGTGAGGGGGTTGAGGAGGGAGAGGGTTATCGGGGAGGGGTTTCAGGAGGGAAATGGTTACCGGGGAGGGTGTCAAGGAGGAAGAGGGTTATCGGTTAGGTTGTTGAGGAGGGAAGGGGTTAATGTGGAGGGGGTTGAGGAGGGAGAGGGTTAAAGTGGAGGGGATTGAGGCGGGAGAGGGTTACCGGGGAGAGGTTTGAGGAGGGAGTGGGTTACCGGGGAGGTGGTTGAGGAGGGAAAGGGTTATTGGGGAGGGGGTTGAGGAGGGTGAGGGTTATCGGTGAGAGGGTTGAGGAGGGAGTGGGTTATCGGTGAGGGGGTTGAGGAGGGAGTGGGTTATCGGGGAGGGCGTTGAGGAGGGAGAGGGTTATCGGGGAGGGGGTTGAGGAGGGAGAGAGTTATCGGGGAGGGGGTTGAGGAGGGAGAGAGTTATCGGGGAGGGGGTTGAGGAGGGAGAGGGTTATTGGGGAGGGGGTTGAGGAGGGAGAGGGTTAACGGGGAGTGTTTGAGGAGGGAGAGGGTTACCGGGGAGGGGGTTGAGGAGGGAGAGGGTTATCGGGGAGGGGGTTGAGGAGGGAGAGGGTTACTGGGGAGGGGGTTGAGGAGGGAGAGGGTTATTGGGGAGGGGGTTGAGAAGGGAGAGGGTTAATGGGGAGGGGTTTGAGGAGGGAGAGGGTTATCGGGGAGGGGATTGAGGAGGGAGAGGGATATCGGGGGGGGTGTTGAGGAGGGAGAGGGTTATCGGTGAGGGGGTTGTGGAGGGAGAGGGTTATCGGGGAGGGTGTTGAGGAGGGAGGGGGTTATCGGGGAGGAGATTGAGGAGGGAGAGGGTTATCGAGGGGGGTTGAGGAGGGAGAGGGTTGTCGGTGAGGGGGTTGAGGAGGGAGAGGGTTAATGGGGAGGGGGTTGAGGAGGGAGAGGGTTATCGGGGAGGGGGTTGAGAATGGAGAGGGATAATGGGGAGGGGGTCGTGGAGGGAGAGGGTTATCGGGGAGGGAGTTGAGGAGGGAGAGGGTTACCGGGGAGGGAGTTGAGGAGGGAGATGGTTATCGGGGAGGGGATTGAGGAGGGAGGGGGTTATCGGGGGGGGTTGATGAGGGAGAGGGTTATCGGTGAGGGGGTTGAGGAGGGAGAGGCTTATCGGGGAGGGTGTTGAGGAGGGAGGGGGTTATCGGGGAGGGGATTGAGGAGGGAGAGGGTTATCGGGGGGGGTTGAGGAGGGAGAGGGTTATCGGGGAAGCGGTTGTGGAGGGAGAGGGTTATCGGGGAGGGGGTTGAGGAGGGAGAGGGTAATCGGGGAGGGGGTTGAGGAGGGAGTGGGTTACCGGGGAGGGGGTTGAGGAGGGAGAGGGTTATCGGGGAGGGGGTTGAGGAGGGAGAGGGTTATCGGGGAGGGGGTTGAGGAGGGAGAGGGTTACCGGGGAGGGGGTTGAGAAGGGAGAGGGTTAATGGGGAGGGGTGTTGAGGAGGGAGAGGGTTATCGGGGAGGGGATTGAGGAGGGAGAGGGTTATCGGGGGGGGGGGGTTGAGGAGGGAGAGGGTTATCGGTGAGGGGGTTGAGAAGGGAGAGGGTTAATGGGGAGGGGTTTGAGGAGGGAGAGGCTTATCGGTGAGGGGGTTGAGGAGGGAGAGTGTTAATGGGGAGGGGGTTGTGGAGGGAGAGGATTATTGGGGAGGGAGTTGAGGAGGTAGAGGGTTATCGGGGAGGGTGTTGAGGAGGGAGGGGTTTATCGGGGAGGGGATTGAGGAGGGAGAGGGTTAATGGGGAGGGAGTATAGGAGGGAGAGGGTTATCGGGGAGGTGGTTGAGGAGGGAGAGGGTTATCGGGGAAGGGGTTCTGGAGGGAGAGGGTTATCGGGGAGGAGTTGAGGAGGGAGAGGGTTACCGGGGAGTGGGTTAAGGAGGGAGAGAGTTATCGGGGAGGGTGTTGAGGAGGGAGGGGGTTATCGGGGAGGGGATTGAGGAGGGAGAGTGTTATCGGGGGGGGGTTGAGGAGGGAGAGGGTTATCGGTGAGGGGGTTGAGGAGGGAGTTGGTTAATGGGGAGGGGGTTGCGGAGGGAGAGGGTTATCGGTGAAGGGGTTGAGGAGGGAGAGGGTTATCGGGGAGGGGGTTGAGGAGGGAGAGGGTTATCGGGGAGGGAGTTGAGGAGGGAGAGGGTTAATGGGGAGGGGGTTGTGGAGGGAGAGGGTTATCGGGGAGGGAGTTGAGGAGGGAGTGGGTTAATGGGGAGAGGATTGAGGAGGGAGAGGGTTATCGGGGAGGGGGTTGAGGAGGGAGAGGGTTTTTGGGGAGGGGTTTGAGGAGGGAGAGTATTATCGGGGAGTGGGTTGAGGAGGGAGAGTGTTATCGGGGTTGGGGTTGAGGAGGGATAGGGTTATCGGGGAGTGTTTGAGGAGGGAGAGGGTTATCGGGGAGGGGGTTGAGGAGGGAGAGGGTTATCGGTGAGGGGGTTGAGGAGGGAGAGGGTTATCGGGGAGGGGGTTCAGGAGGGAAATGGTTACCGGGGAGGGTGTCAAGGAGGAAGAGGGTTATCGGTGAGGTTGTTGAGGAGGGAAGGGGTTAAAGTGGAGGGGGTTGTGGAGGGAGAGGGTTAAAGTGGAGGGGATTGAGGCGGGAGAGGGTTACTGGGGAGGGGTTTGAGGAGGGAGTGGGTTATCGGGGAGGGGGTTGAGGAGGGAGAGGGTTATCGGGGAGGGGGTTGAGGAGGGAGTGGGTTATCGGGGAGGGGGTTGAGGAGGGAGAGGGTTGAGGAGGGAGAGGGTTATCGGTGAGGGGGTTGAGGAGGGAGAGGGTTATCGGGGTGGGGGTTCAGGAGGGAAATGGTTACCGGGGAGGGTGTCAAGGAGGAAGAGGGTTATCGGTGAGGTTGTTGAGGAGGGAAGGGGTTAATGTGGAGCGGGTTGAGGAGGGAGAGGGTTAAAGTGGAGGGGATTGAGGCGGGAGAGGGTTACTGGGGAGGGGTTTGAGGAGGGAGTGGGTTACCGGGGAGGGTGTTGAGGAGGGAGAGGGTTACCGGGGAGGGGGTTGAGGAGGGAGAGGGTTACCGGGGAGGGGGTTGAGGAGGGAGAGAGTTATCGGGGAGGTTGTTGAGGAGGGAGTGGGTTATCGGGGAGTGGATTGAGGAGGGAGTGGGTTATTGGGGAGGGGATTGAGGAGGGAGAGGGTTATTGGGGAGGGGGTTGAGGAGGGAGAGGGTTACCGGGGAGGGTGTTGAGGAGGGAGAGGTTTATCGGGGAGGGGATTGAGGAGGGAGAGGGTTATCGGTGAGGGGGTTGAGAAGGGAGAGGGTTAATGGGGAGGGGTTTGAGGAGGGAGAGGGTTATCGGTGAGGGGGTTGAGGAGGGAGAGGGTTAATGGGGAGGGTGTTGTGGAGGGAGAGGGTTATCGGGGTGGGTGTTGCGGAGGGAGAGGTTTATCGGTGAGGGGGTTGAGGAGGGAGAGGGTTATCGGGGAGGGGGTTGAGGAGGGAGAGGGTTATCGGGGAGGGAGTTGAGGGAGAGGGTTAATGGGGAGGGGGTTGTGGAGGGAGAGGGTTATCGGGGAGGGAGTTGAGGAGGGAGAGGGTTACCGGGGAGGGGGTTGAGGAGGGTGTGGGTTAATGGGGAGGGTGTTGAGGAGGGAGAGGGTTATCGGGGAGGGGGTTGAGGAGGGAGAGGGATATCGGGGAGGGGGTTGAGGAGGGAGAGGGTTTTTGGTGAGGGGTTTGAGGAGGGAGAGTATTATCGGGGAGGGGGTTGATGAGGGAGAGTGTTATCGGGGAGGGGGTTGAGGAGGGAGAGGGTTATCGGGGAGTGTTTGAGGAGGGAGAGGGTTAATGGGGAGGGGGTTGAGGAGGGAGTGGGTTATCGGGGAGGGCGTTGAGGAGGGAGAGGGTTATTGGGGAGGGAGTTGAGGAGGGAGAGGGTTATCGGTGAGGGGGTTGAGGAGGGAGAGGGTTGAGGAGGGAGAGGGTTATCGGTGAGGGGGTTGAGGAGGGAGAGGGTTATCGGGGAGGGGTTTCAGGAGGGAAATGGTTACCGGGGAGGGTGTCAAGGAGGAAGAGGGTTATCGGTTAGGTTGTTGAGGAGGGAAGGGGTTAATGTGGAAGGGGTTGAGGAGGGAGAGGGTTAAAGTGGAGGGGATTGAGGCGGGAGAGGGTTACCGGGGAGAGGTTTGAGGAGGGAGTGGGTTACCGGGGAGGTGGTTGAGGAGGGAAAGGGTTATTGGGGAGGGGGTTGAGGAGGGTGAGGGTTATCGGTGAGGGGCTTGAGGAGGGAGTGGGTTATCGGGGAGGGCGTTGAGGGGGTTGAGGAGGGAGAGAGTTATCGGGGTGGGGGTTGAGGAGGGAGAGAGTTATCGGGGAGGGGGTTGAGGAGGGAGAGGGTTATCGGGGAGGGGGTTGAGGAGGGAGAGGGTTACTGGGGAGGGGGTTGAGGAGGGAGAGGGTTATTGGGGAGGGGGTTGAGGAGGGAGAGGGTTACCGGGGAGGGAGTTGTAGAGGGAGAGGGTTACCGGGGAGGGGGTTGAGAAGGGAGAGAGTTAATGGGGAAGGGTTTGAAGAGGGAGAGGGTTATCGGTGAGGGGGTTGAGGAGGGAGAGGGTTATCGGTGAGGGGGTTGTGGAGGGAGAGGGTTATCGGGGAGGGTGTTGAGGAGGGAGGGGGTTATCGGGGAGGAGATTGAGGAGGGAGAGGGTTATCGAGGGGGGTTGAGGAGGGAGAGGGTTGTCGGTGAGGGGGTTGAGGAGGGAGAGGGTTAATGGGGAGGGGGTTGAGGAGGGAGAGGGTTATCGGTGAGGGGTTGAGAATGGAGAGGGTTAATGGGGAGGGGGTCGTGGAGGGAGAGGGTTATCGGGGAGGGAGTTGAGGAGGGAGAGGGTTACCGGGGAGGGAGTTGAGGAGGGAGAGGGTTATCGGGGAGGGGATTGAGGAGGGAGGGGGTTATCGGGGGGGGTTGATGAGGGAGAGGGTTATCGGTGAGGGGGTTGAGGAGGGAGAGGGTTATCGGGGAGGGGGTTGAGGAGGGAGAGGGTTACCGGGGAGGGGGTTGAGGAGGGAGAGGGTTACCGGGGAGGGGGTTGAGGAGGGAGAGGGTTACCGGGGAGGGGGTTGAGGAGGGAGAGGGTTACCGGGGAGGGGGTTGAGGAGGGCGAGGGTTACCGGGGAGGGGGTTGAGGAGGGAGAGGGTTACCGGGGAGGGTGTTGAGGAGGGAGAGGGTTAATGGGGAGGGTGCTGAGGAGGGAGGGTGTTAGTGTACTCCGTGGACCAGGCCTTGGGTGTGGGATTTGGAGGGTTTGATGAGCAGGAGGAGCTGCCTCGAGGAGATTCCTCTCCATTGAGCTGCTGAGTTGCCGAGTGTGCCTCTGTCTGACCCTCAGGTTTATCGAGTTTGAGGTGGAGGAACACGCTCAGAGGCTCCAGTGTGAACAGGTCCCAGCCCAGCCTGGAATATCTCAGGGGCTCCCGATCCTGTCCAGAGTGTCCGGGAAACCCAGCAAGCAGGTCATGGAAGGTACGTACCCTGGAACCCTGAACTCTGAACCCTGAACCCTGAACACCCCCCCGCCCACTAAAATCCTGACCTCTGAACCCTCGTCCTGAACTCTGAACCCTGAACCCCCCATCCCAAAATCCTGAACTCTGAACCATGAACCTCCTCACCCCAAAATCCTGAACTCTGAACCCTTGTCCTGAACTCTGAACCCCCCTGCCCCAAAATCCTGAACTCTGAACCCTCGTCCTGAACTCTGAACCCTGAACCCCCATCCCAAAATCCTGAACTCTGAACCCTCGTCCTGAACTCTGAACCCTGAACCCCCATCCCAAAATCCTGAACTCTGAACCATGAACCCCCTCACCCCAAAATCCTGAACTCTGAACACTTGTCCTGAACTCTGAACCCTGAACCCCCCCGCCCCAAAATCCTGAACTCTGAACACTTGTCCTGAACTCTGAACCCTGAACCCCCCCGCCCCAAAATCCTGAACTCTGAACCATGAACCTCCTCACCCCAAAATCCTGAACTCTGAACCCTTGTCCTGAACTCTGAACCCCCCTGCCCCAAAATCCTGAACTCTGAACCCTCGTCCTGAACTCTGAACCCTGAACCCCCATCCCAAAATCCTGAACTCTGAACCCTCGTCCTGAACTCTGAACCCTGAACCCCCCATCCCAAAATCCTGAACTCTGAACCATGAACCCCCTCACCCCAAAATCCTGAACTCTGAACACTTGTCCTGAACTCTGAACCCTGAACCCCCCCGCCCCAAAATCCTGAACTCTGAACACTTGTCCTGAACTCTGAACCCTGAACCCCCCCGCCCCAAAATCCTGAACTCTGAAATCTCGTCCTGACCTCTGAATCCTGAACACCCCCAATCCTGACCTCAACGCTGAACTCCCCCACCCCAAAATCCTGAACTCTGAACCCTCGTCCTGAACTCTGAACCCTGAGCCCCAAACTCTAATCCCCAAACTCTGAACCCTAGTCTTGAACCCTCACACCCGAATTCTGAACCCCAAAACCTGAGCTCTGAGCCCCAATCCTGAACTCTGAACCCTGAACTCTGACTCCCAATCCTGAACTCTGACTCCCAATCCTGAACTCTGAACCCTGAACCCCAAACTCTGAACCCTGAACTCTAGACCCCGAACCTTGAAGCCCAAACTCTGATCCTCGAACCCTGAACCCTGAAGCCCAAACTCTGAACCCTGAACCCTGAAACCCACACTCTGAACCCTGAACTCTGAACCCAATCCTGAACCATGAAAAGAGAAGCCTGAACCCTAAAACACTGACCCCCAAAACCGGAGCCCAGTGAACCCTGGACCCCAACTAATCAGGGTGTGATATTAGAGTTTGCGAGCCAGTTTTAGGTTTTGGATCCAAGTTTTAGAGTTTGGGGTATAGGTTTCAGGGTTTAACCACGCTACCCCATCACCAACCCCCAAGTCTAACCTCCCTTTGTGTCCGAAACCCAGATCTTGTGGGGAAAAAATGCAGCAGCAAAGTGGGCTCACAGCGCTCCAACAAACAGGCCAAAGCAACTCCCCAGGCCGGCCACGGGCCGGGACCCCACCACCAGCCTCCCATCCCCCCGGAGGCTATCACCCAGTACATTGAGATCATGGAGGCGTTGAACCAAGACCAGCAGCCCGAGGGCCAGGGCGAGGGCGAGGCCATTGCTCAGCCCTTCGAAGACCGGGTCAGCGAGGAGCCTGAACTCATCAAGTACATCGAGAAGCTCTGCAGCAAAGACTCCTTCATCAGCAAGGTGAGGCAGGGGCTGAAGGGGAGGTGGGAGTGCTCACTGTGTGAAACTAGACTATCCCCTGGATCCACGTGACGTGCTGCATAACCCACCCTTGAAGTTGTCACGACCACCAGTTGGGAGCAACTCGTCATGACTGATCATAATGTTTTTTTTTGTGTGTGTGTGTGTATTTTGAAAATGAGGGGGTAAACTACTGATCCTAGAAGCATAGAATCCCCAGTAACCCTTTTAGGAAAGGAACCAGATGGGCTTTTACAATAATCTTTTGTGGTTGTCACCAGACATATCTAAACTCTAGATTTTTTTTTTTGTTGCTGTTGTTGAATTCAAATCACTGTCTACTATGGTGGGATTTGCCGACCCCCAGAGTAGTACTCTGGGTCTCTGGATCACCAGCCCACTGTTAATACCACTGCGCCACCGCTATGTGGTATCGCTGCTGGACTATTGATCCAGAGACCCAGGGAGATGCTCTGGGGACGCGGGTTCAAATTCCACGCCCCACGGCAGATGGTGGATTTTGAATTCGATTATCGTTAAAAACCCATCTGGTACACTTGTGCCCTTTAGGGAAGGAAATCTGCCCTCCTTACCCGGTCTGGCCCTACATGTGACTCCAGGCTCCCACACAGCGATGTGGTTGACTCTTAAATGCCCTGTGATCAAGGGGCAATTAGGGATGGGCAATAAATGCTGGCCCGGCCAGCGAACCCCATGAAACAAATAACGAGAAGGCTTTCAGGATTTTTAAAAACCAAAAGGTTGATGAACAAGAAGGATAACAACTTAAACGCATAAGATCAAAATTACACAGTTGAAACAGCAGTACAAAGCATTCCCCCACCACCCGCCAACCAAAACCAATTGGTCAGAACACACAAGTGAAGTACTAGGGAGTACCAGCCCCCTTATAGATCTTTAAGCATAAAAATCCAGTAATATTACCCAAAGTAAAAATCATACAATTTCTCACTCTCTTCCACTCTGCTGTGGAATACCAAAGGAAATTCAGGGACAGTCTGCTTCCTGAAAACCTAAGACTTTTCCGGCTTGGAACTCGGCAGTTGCTCCAAACTCACGACCTTTCTCAGCACCGGCCTAGTCTCTGGCCACCTCCCCCGCACACGGCCAACACAGCCCGGCTTAACAGCTTCCTTTAAACATCTCTTGTGTTCGCCTTTTCATGATAGACTCCATTGTCTTCAGCACCACTCTTTGAACACAGCTCTTTCCAAAATGCTAAAACCTTTCGTGTCTTCCTATCACCGCCGCTTTTTGGATCAAATCAGATTTAACAACCTCCCTTAAACCCTCTGTGAGATTTAGCAACTCAGAGGCAAGTCCTGACCGATCACCGAATGCAGATTTTAAAACCCAGCCTATTTATTCGTACGTTCAATTTCACCAGAGACGCATCTATTCTCCTTATCTTTCACCTCTCAGCTCCCGGAGAGAAGCTGTCTTTACTGACCTGTTACACACTCAGTCAGTGCTGGGACACTCAGTCCTGTTACACACACGCAGTCAGTTAGATCACACCGGGAGCACCGTGCACAGTTCCGGTCTCCGTATCCCCCCTCGGTTAGACCCACACTCGGAGCACAGTGCACAGTTCCGGTCTCCGTATCCCCCCTCGGTTACACCACACTCGGAGCAACGTGCACAGTTCCGGTCTCTGTATCCCCTCGGTTAGACCAGACTCGGAGAACCGTGCACAGTTCCGGTCTCCGTATCCCCCTCGGTTAGACCACACTCGGAGCACCGTGCACAGTTCCGGTCTCCGTATCCCCCTCGGTTAGACCACACTCGGAGCACCATGCACAGTTCCGGTCTCCGTATCCCCCTGGGTTAGACCACACTCGGAGCACCGTGCACAGTTCCGGTCTCCATATCCCCCTCGGTTAGACCGCACTCGGAGCACCATGCACAGTTCCGGTCTCCGTCTCCCCCTCGGTTAGACCACACTCGGAGCACCGTGCACAGTTCCGGTCTCCGTATCCCCCTGGGTTAGACCACACTCTGAGCACCGTGCACAGTTCCGGTCTCCGTATCCCTGGGTTAGACCACACTCGGAGCACCGTGCACAGTTCCGGTCTCCGTATCCCCCCTCGGTTACACCACACTCGGAGCAACGTGCACAGTTCCGGTCTCTGTATCCCCTCGGTTAGACCAGACTCGGAGAACCGTGCACAGTTCCGGTCTCCGTATCCCCCTCGGTTAGACCCATACTCGGAGCACCGTGCACAGTCCCGGTCTCCGTATCCCCCTCGGTTAGACCACACTCGGAGCACGGTGAACAGTTCCGGTCTCCGTATCCCTCGGTTAGACCACACTCGGAGCACCGTGCACAGTCCCGGTCTCCGTATCCCCCTCGGTTAGACCACACTCGGAGCACGGTGCACAGTTCCGGTCTCCGTCTCCCCCTCGGTTAGACCACACTCGGAGCACCGTGCACAGCTCCTGTCTCCGTATCCCCTCGGTTAGACCACACTCGGAGCACCGTGCACAGTTCCAGTCTCTGTATCCCCCTGGGTTAGACCAGACTCGGAGAACCGTGCACAGTTCCGGTCTCCGTATCCCTCGGTTAGACCACACTCGGAGCACCGTGCACAGTTCCGGTCTCCGTATCCCCCTCGGTTAGACCACACTCGGAGCACGGTGCACAGTTCCGGTCTCCGTATCCCTCGGTTAGACCACACTCGGAGCACCGTGCACAGTTCCGGTCTCTGTATCCCCCTCGGTTAGATCACACTCGGAGCACCGTGCACAGTTCCGGTCTCCGTATCCCTCGGTTAGACCACACTCGGAGCACCGTGCACAGTTCCGGTCTCCGTATCCCCCTCGGTTAGACCACACTCGGAGCACCGTGCACAGTTCCGGTCTCTGTATCCCCCTCGGTTAGATCACACTCGGAGCACCGTGCACAGTTCTGGTCTCCGTATCCCTCGGTTAGTGGGCTAATGGGACTGATATATCAAATACCTTTTGAATAGCTGCAGGACTTTTCTCTGCTCAGATCCCGCCCACCCCCACCACCATCCCCAGCTCCCCTCCCCCTCCCTGTGTGATGTCAGGGTCCCTCTGATGCTCCTGGCATGGTGTATTGTGAGCTCTTGATGAAGCTATCGTTCAGTACCTGTAGCTGCACAGTGTGTGTGTGTGTGTGTGTGTGGCTGTGTACAGACTGGCGAGAGAGTTTATCGCTTCAACAGCGGAGACGTGACTATCCACACAAGGTACTGCACACCAGCCCCTCCACACCGCACGCTCTCTCTCTCTCTGTCTGTCTGTCTGTCTCTCCATCTCACTTTCTGTCTCTCTCTCTCTCTCCATCTGTCTTTCTCTCTCCATCTCTGCATCTCTATGCCTCTCACCTCAATTTCTGTCCCTCTCTCTCTGTCTTTCTCCATCTCCGCATCTCCATGTCTCTCTATCTCACTTTCTGTCTCTCTCTGTCTCTCTTTCTCTATCTCTGCATCTCGAGGTCTCTCTATCTCACTTTCTGTCTCTCTCTCTCTTTCTCTATGTCTGTATCTCTATATCTCTTTATCTCACTTTCTGTCTCCCTCTCTCTCTTTCTCTATCTCTGCGTCTCTAGGTCTCTCTGTCTCACTTTCTGTCTCTCTCTCTCTTTCTCTGCATCTCTAGGTCTCTCTATCTCACTTTCTGTCTCTCTCTCTCTCTCCATCTGTCTTTCTCTCTCCATCTCTGCATCTCTATGCCTCTCACCTCAATTTCTGTCCCTCTCTCTCTGTCTTTCTCCATCTCCGCATCTCCATGTCTCTCTATCTCACTTTCTGTCTCTCTCTGTCTCTCTTTCTCTATCTCTGCATCTCTAGGTCTCTCTATCTCACTTTCTGTCTCTCTCTCTCTTTCTCTATGTCTGTATCTCTATGTCTCTTTATCTCACTTTCTGTCTCCCTCTCTCTCTTTCTCTATCTCTGCGTCTCTAGGTCTCTCTGTCTCACTTTCTGTCTCTCTCTCTCTTTCTCTATCTCTGCATCTCTAGGTCTCTCTATCTCACTTTCTGTCTCTCTCTTTCTCTATCTCTGCATCTCTAGGTCTCTCTATCTCACTTTCTGTCTCTCTCTCTTTCTCTATCTCTGCATCTCTAGGTCTCTCTATCTCACTTTCTGTCTCTCTCTTTCTCTATCTCTGCATCTCTAGGTCTCTCTATCTCACTTTCTGTCTCTCTCTTTCTCTATCTCTGCATCTCTAGGTCTCTCTATCTCACTTTCTGTCTCTCTCAATCTCTCTTTCTGTCTGTCTCTCTCTCTTTCCCTATCTCTGCATCTCTATGTCTCTCTTTCTGTGTCTATGCCTCCCTATCTCTGTCTCTCTCTCTTTCTCTGTGTCTGTGTCTCTCTCTTTCACTGTCACTCTCTCCAACTTCCTCCCTCTCTTTCATTTCTCCCTTTCTCTCTCTCTCTCTCTCCCTCGATATCTCCCTCTCTTTCTGTCTCTCTATCTCTCTCACACTCAAGGTCTCTATTTCCCTCAACCTATTTCCCTCTGTCACTTCCTCTCCCTCAATCTTTCCCTATCGGTCTTTCCCCCCTTGATCTATCTCCATCTCTCTATTTCTCTTAGCCACTCTCTTTTTAGATCTGTTTCTCCATCCGTCTATCAGTTCTCTCTCTCCCTACAAACCCCCACCCACTCTGTGACCCTCGATCTCTCTCTCTCACTCTCACGCATTCTCTCCCTCTGTGACCCTCACTCTCTCTCTCTCTGTGACCCTCACTCTCTCTCACACATTCTCTCTGTGACCCTCACTTCTCTCTCTCTCACTCTCACACGTTCTCTCTCTCTGTGACCCTCACTCTCTCTCTGTGACCCTCACTCTCTCTCTCTCACTCTCACACGTTCTCTCTCTCTGTGACCCTCACTTCTCTCTCTCTCACTCTCACACATTCTCTCTCTCTCTGTGACCCTCACTCTCTCTCTCTCTGTGACCCTCACTCTCTCTCTCACACATTCTCTTTCTCAGTGACCCTCACTCCCTCGGTGACCCTCACTCTCTCGGTGACCCTCACTCACTCACTCTCTTGGTGACCCTCACTCTCTCTCTGTGACCCTCACTCTCTCTCTCTGTGACCCTCACTCTCTCTCTCTGTGACCCTCACTCTCTCTCGTTGATCCTCACTCACTCGGTTACCCTCACTCACTCACTCACTTGGTTACCCTCACTCACTCACTCGGTGACCCTCACTCTCTCTCTCTGACCCTCACTCTCTCTCTCTCTCTCTGACCCTCACTCTCTCTCTCTGACCCTCACTCTCTCTCGTTGACCCTCACTCACTCGGTGACCCTCACTCACTCTCTCTCTCGGTGACCCTCACTCTCTCTCTCTCTGACCCTCACTCTCTCTCTCTGACCCTCACTCTCTCTCGTTGACCCTCACTCACTCGGTGACCCACACTCACTCACTCTCTCGGTGACCCTCACTCTCTTGGTGACCCTCACACCCTCAGTGACCCTCACTCTCTCTCTGTGACCCTCACTCTCTCTCGTTGACCCTCACTCACTCGGTGACCCTCACTCACTCGGTGACCCTCACTCACTCTCTCTCTTGGTGACCCTCACTCTCTCTCTCTGACCCTCACTCTCTCTGACCCTCACTCTCTCTCGTTGACCCTCACTCACTCGGTGACCCACACTCACTCACTCTCTCGGTGACCCTCACACCCTCAGTGACCCTCACTCTCTCTCTGTGACCCTCATTCTCTCTCGTTGACCCTCACTCACTCGGTGACCCTCACTCACTCACTCTCTCGGTGACCCTCACTCTCTCTCTGTGACCCTCACTCTCTCTCTGTGACCCTCACTCTCTCCCGGTGACCCTCACTCTCTCCCGGTGACCCTCACTCTCTCTCGTTGACCCTCACTCTCTCTCTGTGACCCTCACTCTCTCTCATTGACCCGCACTCACTCGGTGACCCTCACTCACTCACTCTCTCGGTGACCCTCGCTCTCTCTGTGTGACCCTCACTCTCTCTCTCGTTGACCCTCACTCTCTCTCGTTGACCCTCACTCACTCACTCTCTCGGTGACCCTCGCTCTCTCTGTGTGACCCTCACTCTCTCTCTCGTTGACCCTCAGTCTCTCTCGTTGACCCTCAGTCTCTCTCGTTGACCCTCACTCACTCACTCATTCTCTCCGTGGGTTCCTCCCTCCTCTAGGCTGAAGCCATCATCCATCCCGAGTTCCTGTCCAACCTGCTCTCTCCCCAGGGCCACATGGACTTCCCCCGTCTAATGAAGCAACTGGAAATGGAGGAGAACCTGTCGGCGGGTGAGGTGAGTAGTCCGGGGTGCGGAGGGAGTGCAGGATGGAGGGGGGGAGTGGGGAGGGGGAGGTTGGGTGGGGGTGGGGGTGGGTGGGGGGAGGAGTCCACTGTCCCCTGTTACTGACCCTTCCCCTCTCTTCTTCCCCGTGCAGCTGGATGGCCGGAGAGACTCACCGGAGGCCGCCGTCCAGGACCCAGCGGAGCTCCCCGACCCCTGCCCCCCGCCGGCCGCCCCCGAGCCCCTTCCCCAGGCCCCGAGCCACAGCCCTGCCCCCTCCGAGGCCCCCCAAGCCCTCCAGGGCCTCCGGCCTCCTAGCCCTCCGCCGGGCGGCGAGTGCCCCTGCTCCAGCCGCCTCCAGCGCCTGGCCCTGCAGTCGGCCTGCGACAAGGCCCCGGCCCCCGAGCCGGCCGCCCCCGCGCCCCAGGACCGCACCCCCCTCCTGGGGGAGCTGGGGGCCGAGGGGGGCCCCCGCGGCGCTCCCCCGGCCGGGGGCGGGGCGCGGGGGGAAGGCGCGGTCGCCGGGGGCGGCGAGGAGGTGGAAGGCGAGGCCGCCCCGCAGGCCCGGGCCTGGTCAGGCCTGGTCCCACCACCGGCTGGCGAGGCCTCCACACAGGCTCGGGCCTGGTCGGGCCTAGTCCCACCACCGGCTGGTGAAGCCTCCACACAGGCTCGGGCCTGGTCGGGCCTAGTCCCAGCACCGGCTGGTGAGGCCTCCACAGAGGCCCAAGCCTGGACAGTGGGCCCACTCCCACCACCAGCCAGCGAGGCCTCCACACAGGCCCAAGCCTGGACAGTGGGCCCACTCCCACCACCAGCCAGCGAGGCCTCCACACAGGCCCAAGCCTGGACAGTGGGCCCACTCCCACCACCAGCCAGCGAGGCCTCCACACAGGCCCAAGCCTGGACAGGGAGCCCACTCCCACCACCAGCTGGTGAGGCCTCCACACAGGCTCGGGCCTGGTCGGGCCTAGTCCCACCGCCGGAGGGCGAGGTCTCAACGCGGGCCCGGCGGCCCCCCCTGGGCGCCGGCGACGTCCCCCGGGGGAGGAGGGAGGCGGGGGAGAACAAGGCCGGCGGCCTGGGGACCCCCGCACACACCCCTAGGCCACTGCGCAGAACCAATCAGCCCCCCGCCAACGCCCGGCCCCCCTCAGCCCACCCCTACTCCAGGGCACGGACGCGGCAGCAGAAGAGGAGCAGCAGAGGCAGCACTGCAGGGGTCAGGAGGAGCAAGAGAGTGAAGAAAAACTGAGGCCGAAGCGGCAAGAAGCCGGAGAGATTAGATGAATTGTCCAATAAAAGCGAGAGTGAAAAGCAAACCACCAGAGTCCGAGTCTCCGTTCGCACCGAGTCAGGTACAGAGTAAATCTCCCTCTACACTGTCTCCATAAAACACTCCCAGGACAGGTACAGCACGGGGTTAGATACAGAGTAAATCTCCCTTAACAGCTTCCCCATCAAACACTCCCAGGACAGGTACAGCACAGGGTTAGATACAGAGTAAATCTCTCTCTACACTGTCCCCATCAAACACTCCCAGGACAGGTACAGCACAGGGTTAGATACAGAGTAAATCTCCCTCTACACTGTCCCCATCAAACACTCCCAGGACAGGTACAGCACAGGGTTAGATACAGAGTAAATCTCCCTCTACACCGTCCCCATCAAACACTCCCAGGACAGGTACAGCACAGGGTTAGACACAGAGTAAATCTCCCTCTACACTGTCCCCATCAAACACTCCCAGGACAGGTACAGCACAGGGTTAGATACAGAGTAAATCTCCCTCTACACCGTCCCCATCAAACACTCCCAGGACAGGTACAGCACAGGGTTAGATACAGAGTAAACTCCCTCTACACTGTCCCCATCAAACACTCCCAGGACAGGTACAGCACAGGGTTAGATACAGAGTAAATCTCCCTCTACACCGTCCCCATCAAACACTCCCAGGACAGGTACAGCACAGGGTTAGATACAGAGTAAATCTCCCTCTACACTGTCTCCATCAAACACTCCCAGGACAGGTACAGCACGGGGTTAGATACAGAGTAAATCTCCCTCTAAACTGTCCCCATCAAACACTCCCAGGACAGGTACAGCACGGGGTTAGATACAGAGTAAATCTCCCTCTACACTGTCTCCATCAAACACTCCCAGGACAGGTACAGCACGGGGTTAGATACAGAGTAAATCTCCCTCTACACCGTCCCCATCAAACACTCCCAGGACAGGTACAGCACAGGGTTAGATACAGAGTAAAGATCCCTCTACACTGTCCGCATCAAACACTCCCAGGACAGGTACAGCACGGGGTTAGACACAGAGTAAATCTCCCTCTTCACCGTCCCCATCAAACACTCCCAGGACAGGTACAACACGGGGTTAGATACAGAGTAAATCTCCCTCTGCACTGTCCCCATCAAACACTCCCAGGACAGGTACAGCACGGGGTTAGATACAGAGTAAATCTCCCTCTACACTGTCTCCATCAAACACTCCCAGGACAGGTACAGCACGGGGTTAGATACAGAGTAAATCTCCCTCTACACTGTCCCCGTCAAACACTCCCAGGACAGGTACAGCACGGGGTTAGATACAAAGTAAAGCTCTCTCTACAGAGTCGCCATCAAACACTCCCAGGACAGGTACAGCACGGGGTTAGATACAGAGTAAATCTCCCTCTACACTGTCCCAATCAAACACTCCCAGGACAGGTACAGCACGGGGTTAGATACAGAGTAAATCTCCCTCTACACTGTCCCAATCAAACACTCCCAGGACAGTTACGGCACGGGGTTAGATACAGAGTAAATCTCCCTCTACACTGTCCCCATCAAACACTCCCAGGACAGGTACAGCACGGGGTTAGATACAGAGTAAATCTCCCTCTACACTGTCCCCATCAAACACTCCCAGGACAGGTACAGCACGGGGTTAAATACAGAGTAAAACTCCCTCTACACTGTCCCCATCAAACACTCCCAGGACAGGTACAGCACGGGGTTAGATACAGAGTAAATCTCCCTCTACTCTGTCCCATCAAACACTCCCAGGAAAGGTACAGCACGGGGTTAGATACAGAGTAAAGCTCCCTCTACACCGTCCCCATCAAACACTCCCAGGACAGGTACAGGGGTTAGATACAGAGTAAAGCTCCCTCTACACCGTCCCCATCAAACACTCCCAGGACAGGTACAGCACGGGGTTAGATACAGAGTAAAGCTCCCTCTACACTGTCCCCATCAAACACTCCCAGGACAGGTACAGCACGGGGTTAGATACAGAGTAAAACTCCCTCTACACTGTCCCCATCAAACACTCCAAGGACAGGTACAGCACGGTGATAGATACAGAGTCAAGCTATCTCTACTCTTTCCCATCAAACACTCCCAGGACAGGTACAGCACGGGGTTAGATACAGAGTAAATATCCCTCTACACTCACTCCATCAAACCCTCCCAGGACAGGTACAGCACGGGGTTAGATACAGAGTAAATCTCCCTCTACACTGTCCCCATCAAACACTCCCAGGACAGGTACAGCACGGGGTTAGATACAGAGTAAATCACCCTCTAAACTGTCCCCATCAAACACTCCAAGGACAGGTACAGCACGGTGATAGATACAGAGTCAAGCTATCTCTACTCTTTCCCATCAAACACTCCCAGGACAGGTACAGCACGGGGTTAGATACAGAGTAAATATCCCTCTACACTCACTCCATCAAACCCTCCCAGGACAGGTACAGCACGGGGTTAGATACAGAGTAAATCTCCCTCTACACTGTCCCCATCAAACACTCCCAGGACAGGTACAGCACAGGGTTAGATACAGAGTAAATCTCCCTCTACACTGTCCGCATCAAACACTCCCAGGACAGGTACAGCACGGGGTTAGATACAGAGTAAATCTCCCTCTACACTGTCCCCATCAAACACTCCCAGGACAGGTACAGCACGGGGTTAGATACAGAGTAAATCTCCCTTTACACTGTCCCCATCAAACACTCCCAGGACAGGTACAGCACGGTGTTAGATACAGAGTAAATCTCCCTCTACACTGTCCCCATCAAACACTCCCAGGACAGGTACAGCACGGGGTTAGATACAGAGTAAATCTCCCTCTATACTGTCCCCATTAAACACTCCCAGGACAGGTACAGCACGGTGTTAGATAGAGGGTAAATCTCCTTCTACACCGTCCCCATCAAACACTCCCAGGACAGGTACAGCACGTGGTTAGATACAGAGTAAATCTCTCTCTACACTGTCATCATCAAACACTCCCAGGACAGGTACAGCACGGGGTTAGATACAGAGTAAATCTCCCTCTACACTGTCCCCATCAAACACTCCCAGGAAAGGTACAGCACGGGGTTAGATACAGTGTAAAGCTCCCTCTACACCGCCCCATCAAACACTCCCAGGACAGGTACAGCACGGGGTTAGATACAGAGTAAATCTCCCTCTACACTGTCCCCATCAAACACTCCCAGGACAGGTACAGCACGGGGTTAGATACAGAGTAAATCTCCATCTACACTGTCCCCATCAAACACTCCCAGGACAGGTACAGCACGGGGTTAGATACAGAGTAAATCTCCCTCTACACTGTCCACATCAAACACTCCCAGGACAGGTACAGAACGGGGTTAGATACAGAGTAAATCTCCCTCTACACCGTCCCCATCAAACACTCCCAGAACAGGTACAGCACAGGGTTAGACACAGAGTAAATCTCTCTCTACACCATCCCCATCAAACACTCCCAGGACAGGTACAGCACGGGGTTAGATACAGAGTAAATCTCCCTCTACACCGTCCCCATCAAACACTCCCAGGACAGGTACGGCACAGGGTTAGATACTGAGTAAATCTCCCTCTACACCGTCCCCATCAAACACTCTCAGGACAGGTACAGCACGGGGTTAGATACAGAGTAAATCTCTCTCTACACCATCCCCATCAAACACTCCCAGGACAGGTACAGCACGGGGTTAGATACAGAGTAAAGCTCTCTCTACACCGTCCCCAACAAACTGTCCCAGGACTGGTACTGCACGGTGTTAGATAAAGAATGAATCTCCCTCTACACCATCCCTCTCAAACACTCCTAGGAACGTACAGCACGGTGTTTGTTACAGAGTAAAGCTCGGTCTACACTGTCCCCATCAAACACTCCCAGGACAGGTACAGCACGGGGTAAGATACAGATTAAATCTCCCTCTACACTGTCCCCATCAAACACTCCCAGGACAGGTACAGCACGGGGTTAGATACAGAGTAAAGGTCCCTCTACACTGTCCCCATCAAACACTCCCAGGACAGGTACAGCACGGGGTTAGATAGAGGGTAAATCTCCTTCTACAACGTCCCCATCAAACACTCCCAGGACAGGTACAGCACGGGGTTAGATACAGAGTAAATCTCCCTCTACACTGTCCCCATCAAACACTCCCAGGAAATGTAATCAATGGGTTAGATACAGGGTAAATCTCCCTCTTCACCGTCCCCATCAAACACTCCCAGGACAGATACAGCACGGGGTAAGATACAGATTAAATCTCCCTCTACAGTGTCCCCATCAAACACTCCCAGGGCAGGTACAGCACGGGGTTAGATACAGAGTAAATCTCCCTCTACACCGTCCCCATCAAACACTCCCAGGACAGGTACAGCACGGTGTTTGTTACAGAGTAAATCTCCCTCTACACCGTCCCCATCAAACACTCCCAGGACAGGTACAGCACGGGGTTAGATACAGATTAAATCTCCCTCTACACTGTCCCCATCAAACACTCCCAGGACAGGTACAACACGGGGTTAGATACAGAGTAAATCTCCCTCTACACCGTCCCATCAAACACTCCCAGGACAGGTACAGCACGGGGTTAGATACAGAGTAAATCTCCCTCTACACTGTCCCCATCAAACACTCCCAGGACAGGTACAGCACGGGGTTAGATACAGAGTAAATCTCCCTCTACACCGTCCCCATCAAACACTCCCAGGACAGGTACAGCACGGGGTTAGATACAGAGTAAATCTCCCTCTACACTGTCCCCATCAAACACTCCCAGGACAGGTACAGCACGGGGTTAGATACAGAGTAAAGATCCCTCTACACTGTCCCCATCAAACACTCCCAGGACAGGTACAGCACGGGGTTAGATACAGAGTAAATCTCCCTCTACACTGTCTCCATCAAACACTCCCAGGACAGGTACAGCACGGGGTTAGATACAGAGTAAATCTCCCTCTACACTGTCCCCATCAAACACTCCCAGGACAGGTACAGCACGGGGTTAGATACAGAGTAAATCTCCCTCTACACTGTCCCCATCAAACACTCCCAGGACAGGTAGAGCACGGCTCTAGATACAGAGTAAATCTCCCTCTACACTGTCCCCATCAAACACTCCCAGGACAGGTACAGCACGGGGTTAGATACAGAGTAAATCTCCCTCTACACCATCCCCATCAAACACTCCCAGGACAGGTACAGCACGGGGTTAGATACAGAGTAAAGCTCTCTCTACACCGTCCCCAACAAACTCTCCCAGGACAGGTACTGCACGGTGTTAGATAAAGAGTGAATCTCCCTCTACACCATCCCTCTCAAACACTCGCAGGAACGTACAGCACGGTGTTTGTTACAGAGTAAAGCTCGGTCTACACTGTCCCCATCAAACACTCCCAGGACAGGTACAGCACGGGGTTAGATACAGAGTAAAGCTCCCTCTACACCGTCCCCATCAAACACTCCCAGGACAGGTACGGCAAGGGGTTAGATACAGAGTAAATCTCCCTCTGCACTGTCCCCATCAAACACTCCCAGGACAGGTACAGCACGGGGTTAGATACAGAGTAAATCTCCCTCTACACTGTCCCCATCAAACACTCCCAGGACAGGTACAGCACGGGGTTAGATACAGAGTAAATCTCCCTCTACACCGTCCCCATCAAACACTCCCAGGACAGGTACAGCACGGGGTTAGATACAGAGTAAAGCTCCCTCTACACTGTCCCCATCAAACACTCCCAGGACATGTACAGCACGGGGTTAGATACAGAGTAAATCTCCTTCTACAACGTCCCCATCAAACACTCCCAGGACAGCTACAGCACGGTGTTCGTTACAGAATAAATCTCCCTCTACGCTGTCTCCATCAAACACTCCCAGGACAGGTACAGCACGGGGTTAGATACAGAGTAAATCTCCCTCTACACCGTCCCCATCAAACACTCCCAGGACAGGTACAGCACGGGGTTAGATACAGAGTAAAACTCCCTCTACACTGTCCCCATCAAACACTCCCAGGACAGGTACAGCACGGGGTTAGATACAGAGTAAATCTCCCTCTACACCGTCCCCATCAAACACTCCCAGGACAGGTACAGCACCGGGTTAGATACAGAGTAAATCTCCCTCTACACCGTCTCCATCAAACACTCCCAGGACAGGTACAGCATGGGGTTAGATACAGAGTAAATCTCCGTCTACACTGTCCCCATCAAACACTCCCGGGACAGGTACAGCACGGGGTTAAATACAGAGTAAAACTCCCTCTACACTGTCCCCATCAAACACTCCCAGGACAGGTACAGCACGGTGTTAGATACAGAGTAAATCTCCCTCTACTCTGTCCCATCAAACACTCCCAGGGCAGGTACAGCACGGGGTTAGATACAGAGTAAAGCTCTCTCTACACCGTCCCCAACAAACTCTCCCAGGACAGGTACAGCACGGGGTTAGATACAGAGTAAATCTCCCTCTACACCGTCCCCATCAAACACTCCCAGGACAGGTACAGCACGGGGTTAGATACAGAGTAAAGATCCCTCTACACTGTCCCCATCAAACACTCCCAGGACAGGTACAGCACGGGGTTAGATACAGAGTAAAGATCCCTCTACACTTTCCCCATCAAACACTCCCAGGACAGGTACAGCACGGGGTTAGATACAGAGTAAATCTCCCTCTACACTGTCCCCATCAAACACTCCCAGGACAGGTACAACACGGGGTTAGATACAGAGTAAAGCTCCCTCTACACCGTCCCCATCAAACACTCCCAGGACAGGTACAGCACGGGGTTAGATACAGAGTAAATCTCCCTCTACACTGTCCCCATCAAAGACTCCCAGGACAGGTACAGCACGGGGTTAGATACAGAGTAAATCTCCCTCTACACTGTCCCCATCAAAGACTCCCAGGACAGGTACAGCACGGGGTTAGATACAGAGTAAATCTCCCTCTACACTGTCCCCATCAAAGACTCCCAGGACAGGTACAGCACGGGGTTAGATACAGAGTAAATCTCCCTCTACACTGTCCCCATCAAACACTCCCAGGACAGGTACAGCACGGGGTTAGATACAGAGTAAAGATCCCTCTACACCGTCCCCATCAAACACTCCCAGGACAGGTACAGCACGGGGTTAGATACAGAGTAAATCTCCCTCTACACTGTCCCCATCAAACACTCCCAGGACAGGTACAGCACAGGGGTTAGATACAGAGTAAATCTCCCTCTACACTGTCCCCATCAAACACTCCCAGGACAGGTACAGCACGGGGTTAGATACAGAGTAAATCTCCCTCTACACTGTCCCCATCAAACACTCCCAGGACAGGTACAGCACGGGGTTAGATACAGCGTAAATCTCCCTCTACACTGTCCCCATCAAACACTCCCAGGACAGGTACAGCACGGGGTTAGATACAGAGTAAATCTCCCTCTACACTGTCGCCATCAAACACTCCCAGGACAGGTACAGCACGGGGTTAGATACAGAGTAAATCTCCCTCTACACTGTCCCCATCAAACACTCCCAGGACAGGTACAGCACGGGGTTAGATACAGAGTAAAGATCCCTCTACACCATCTCCATCAAACACTCCCAGGACAGGTACAGCACGGGGTTAGATACAGAGTAAAGATCCCTCTACACCATCTCCATCAAACACTCCCAGGACAGGTACAGCACAGGGTTAGATACAGATTAAATCTCCCTCTACACCGTCCCCATCAAACACTCCCAGGACAGGTACAGCACGGGCTTAGATACAGAGTAAAACTCCCTCTACACCGTCCCCATCAAACACTCCCAGGACAGGTACAGCACGGGGTTAGATACAGAGTAAAGCTCCCTCTACACTGTCCCCATCAAACACTCCCAGGATAGGTACAGCACGGTGTTAGATACAGAGTAAATCTCCCTCTACACTGTCTCCATCAAACACTCCCAGGACAGGTACAGCACGGGGTTAGATACAGAGTAAATCTCCCTCTACACCGTCCCCATCAAACACTCCCAGGACAGGTACAGCACGGGGTTAGATACAGAGGAAAGCTCCCTCTACACTGTCCCCATCAAACACTCCCAGGACAGGTACAGCACGGGGATAGATACAGAGTAAAGCTCCCTCTACACTGTCCCCATTAAACATTCCCAGGACAGATACAGCACGGGGTTAGATACAGAGTAAAGCTTCCTCTACACTGTCCCCATCAAACACTCCCAGGACAGGTACAGCACGGGGTTAGATACAGCGTAAATCTCCCTCTACACTGTCCCCATCAAACACTCCCAGGACAGGTACAGCACGGGGTTAGATACAGAGTAAATCTCCCTCTACACTGTCCCCATCAAACACTCCCAGGACAGGTACAGCACGGGGGTAGATACAGAGTAAAGCTCCCTCTACACTGTCCCCATCAAACACTCCCAGGACAGGTACAGCACGGGTTTAGATAGAGGGTAAATCTCCTTCTACAACGTCCCCATCAAACACTCCCAGGACAGGTACAGCACGGGGTTAGATACAGAGTAAAGCTCCCTCTACACTGTCCCCATCAAACACTCCCAGGACAGGTACAGGGGTTAGATACAGAGTAAAGCTACCTCTACACCGTCCCCATCAAACACTCTCAGGACAGGTACAGCACGGGGTTAGATACAGAGTAAATCTCCCTCTGCACTGTCCCCATCAAACACTCCCAGGACAGGTACAGCACGGGGTTAGATACAGAGTAAATCTCCCTCTACACTGTCCCAATCAAACACTCCCAGGACAGGTACAGCACGGGGTTAGATACAGAGTAAATCTCCGTCTACACTGTCCCCATCAAACACTCCCAGGACAGGTACAGCACGGGGGTTAAGTACAGAGTAAAGCTCCCTCTACACTGTCCCCATCAAACACTCCCAGGACAGGTACAGCACGGGGTTAGATACAGAGTAAAGCTCTCTCTACACTGTCCCCATCAAACACTCCCAGGACAAGTACAGCACGGGGTTAGATACAGAGTAAATCTCCTTCTACAACGTCCCCATCAAACACTCCCAGGACAGCTACAGCACGGTGTTCGTTACAGAATAAATCTCCCTCTACGCTGTCTCCATCAAACACTCCCAGGACAGGTACAGCACGGGGTTAGATACAGAGTAAAACTCCCTCTACACTGTCCCCATCAAACACTCCCAGGACAGGTACAGCACGGGGTTAGATACTGAGTAAATCTCCCTCTACACCTTCCCCATCAAACACTCCCAGGACAGGTACAGCACGGGGTTAGATACAGAGTAAATCTCCCTCTACACTGTCCCCATCAAACACTCCCAGGACAGGTACAGCACGGGGTTAGATCCAGAGTAAAGCTCCCTCTACACTGTCCCCATCAAACACTCCCAGGACAGGTACAGCACGGGGTTAGATACAGAGTAAATCTCCCTCTACACTGTCCCATCAAACACTCCCAGGACAGGTACAGCACGGGGTTAGATCCAGAGTAAAGCTCCCTCTACACTGTCCCTGTCAAACACTCCCAGGGCAGGTACAGCACGGGGTTAGATACAGAGTAAATCTCCCTCTACACCGTCCCCATCAAACACTCCCAGGACAGGTACAGCACGGGGTTAGATACAGAGTAAATCTCCCTCTACACTGTCCCCATCAAAGACTCCCAGGACAGGTACAGCACGGGGTTAGATACAGAGTAAATCTCCCTCTACACCGTCCCCATCAAACAATCCCAGGACAGGTACAGCACGGGGTTAGATACAGAGTAAAGCTCTCTCTACACTGTCCCCATCAAACACTCCCAGGACAGGTACAGCACGGGGTTAGATACAGAGTAAAGCTCCCTCTACACTGTCCCCATCAAACACTCCCAGGATAGGTACAGCACGGGGTTAGATACAGAGTAAATCTCCCTCTACACTGTCCCCATCAAACACTCCCAGGACAGGTACAGCACGGGGTTAGATACAGAGTAAATCTCCCTCTACACTGTCCCCATCAAACACTCCCAGGACAGGTACAGCACGGGGTTAGATACAGAGTAAATCTCCCTCTACACTGTCCCCATCAAACACTCCCAGGACAGGTACAGCACGGGGTTAGATACAGAGTAAATCTCCCTCTACACTGTCCCCATCAAACACTCCCAGGACAGGTACAGCACGGGGTTAGATACAGAGTAAATCTCCCTCTACACTGTCCCCATCAAACACTCCCAGGACAGGTACAGCACGGGGTTAGATACAGAGTAAATCTCCCTCTACACTGTCCCCATCAAACACTCCCAGGACAGGTACAGCACGGGGTTAGATACAGAGTAAATCTCCCTCTACACTGTCCCCATCAAACACTCCCAGGACAGGTACAGCACGGGGTTAGATACAGAGTAAATCTCCCTCTACACTGTCCCCATCAAACACTCCCAGGACAGGTACAGCACGGGGTTAGATACAGAGTAAATCTCCCTCTACACTGTCCCCATCAAACACTCCCAGGACAGGTACAGCACGGGGTTAGATACAGAGTAAATCTCCCTCTACACTGTCCCCATCAAACACTCCCAGGACAGGTACAGCACGGGGTTAGATACAGAGTAAATCTCCCTCTACACTGTCCCCATCAAACACTCCCAGGACAGGTACAGCACGGGGTTAGATACAGAGTAAATCTCCCTCTACACTGTCCCCATCAAACACTCCCAGGACAGGTACAGCACGGGGTTAGATACAGAGTAAATCTCCCTCTACACTGTCCCCATCAAACACTCCCAGGACAGGTACAGCACGGGGTTAGATACAGAGTAAATCTCCCTCTACACTGTCCCCATCAAACACTCCCAGGACAGGTACAGCACGGGGTTAGATACAGAGTAAATCTCCCTCTACACTGTCCCCATCAAACACTCCCAGGACAGGTACAGCACGGGGTTAGATACAGAGTAAATCTCCCTCTACACTGTCCCCATCAAACACTCCCAGGACAGGTACAGCACGGGGTTAGATACAGAGTAAATCTCCCTCTACACTGTCCCCATCAAACACTCCCAGGACAGGTACAGCACGGGGTTAGATACAGAGTAAATCTCCCTCTACACTGTCCCCATCAAACACTCCCAGGACAGGTACAGCACGGGGTTAGATACAGAGTAAATCTCCCTCTACACTGTCCCCATCAAACACTCCCAGGACAGGTACAGCACGGGGTTAGATACAGAGTAAATCTCCCTCTACACTGTCCCCATCAAACACTCCCAGGACAGGTACAGCACGGGGTTAGATACAGAGTAAATCTCCCTCTACACTGTCCCCATCAAACACTCCCAGGACAGGTACAGCACGGGGTTAGATACAGAGTAAATCTCCCTCTACACTGTCCCCATCAAACACTCCCAGGACAGGTACAGCACGGGGTTAGATACAGAGTAAATCTCCCTCTACACTGTCCCCATCAAACACTCCCAGGACAGGTACAGCACGGGGTTAGATACAGAGTAAATCTCCCTCTACACTGTCCCCATCAAACACTCCCAGGACAGGTACAGCACGGGGTTAGATACAGAGTAAATCTCCCTCTACACTGTCCCCATCAAACACTCCCAGGACAGGTACAGCACGGGGTTAGATACAGAGTAAATCTCCCTCTACACTGTCCCCATCAAACACTCCCAGGACAGGTACAGCACGGGGTTAGATACAGAGTAAATCTCCCTCTACACTGTCCCCATCAAACACTCCCAGGACAGGTACAGCACGGGGTTAGATACAGAGTAAATCTCCCTCTACACTGTCCCCATCAAACACTCCCAGGACAGGTACAGCACGGGGTTAGATACAGAGTAAATCTCCCTCTACACTGTCCCCATCAAACACTCCCAGGACAGGTACAGCACGGGGTTAGATACAGAGTAAATCTCCCTCTACACTGTCCCCATCAAACACTCCCAGGACAGGTACAGCACGGGGTTAGATACAGAGTAAATCTCCCTCTACACTGTCCCCATCAAACACTCCCAGGACAGGTACAGCACGGGGTTAGATACAGAGTAAATCTCCCTCTACACTGTCCCCATCAAACACTCCCAGGACAGGTACAGCACGGGGTTAGATACAGAGTAAATCTCCCTCTACACTGTCCCCATCAAACACTCCCAGGACAGGTACAGCACGGGGTTAGATACAGAGTAAATCTCCCTCTACACTGTCCCCATCAAACACTCCCAGGACAGGTACAGCACGGGGTTAGATACAGAGTAAATCTCCCTCTACACTGTCCCCATCAAACACTCCCAGGACAGGTACAGCACGGGGTTAGATACAGAGTAAATCTCCCTCTACACTGTCCCCATCAAACACTCCCAGGACAGGTACAGCACGGGGTTAGATACAGAGTAAATCTCCCTCTACACTGTCCCCATCAAACACTCCCAGGACAGGTACAGCACGGGGTTAGATACAGAGTAAATCTCCCTCTACACTGTCCCCATCAAACACTCCCAGGACAGGTACAGCACGGGGTTAGATACAGAGTAAATCTCCCTCTACACTGTCCCCATCAAACACTCCCAGGACAGGTACAGCACGGGGTTAGATACAGAGTAAATCTCCCTCTACACTGTCCCCATCAAACACTCCCAGGACAGGTACAGCACGGGGTTAGATACAGAGTAAATCTCCCTCTACACTGTCCCCATCAAACACTCCCAGGACAGGTACAGCACGGGGTTAGATACAGAGTAAATCTCCCTCTACACTGTCCCCATCAAACACTCCCAGGACAGGTACAGCACGGGGTTAGATACAGAGTAAATCTCCCTCTACACTGTCCCCATCAAACACTCCCAGGACAGGTACAGCACGGGGTTAGATACAGAGTAAATCTCCCTCTACACTGTCCCCATCAAACACTCCCAGGACAGGTACAGCACGGGGTTAGATACAGAGTAAATCTCCCTCTACACTGTCCCCATCAAACACTCCCAGGACAGGTACAGCACGGGGTTAGATACAGAGTAAATCTCCCTCTACACTGTCCCCATCAAACACTCCCAGGACAGGTACAGCACGGGGTTAGATACAGAGTAAATCTCCCTCTACACTGTCCCCATCAAACACTCCCAGGACAGGTACAGCACGGGTTAGATACAGAGTAAATCTCCCTCTACACTGTCCCCATCAAACACTCCCAGGACAGGTACAGCACGGGGTTAGATACAGAGTAAATCTCCCTCTACACTGTCCCCATCAAACACTCCCAGGACAGGTACAGCACGGGGTTAGATACAGAGTAAATCTCCCTCTACACTGTCCCCATCAAACACTCCCAGGACAGGTACAGCACGGGGTTAGATACAGAGTAAATCTCCCTCTACACTGTCCCCATCAAACACTCCCAGGACAGGTACAGCACGGGGTTAGATACAGAGTAAATCTCCCTCTACACTGTCCCCATCAAACACTCCCAGGACAGGTACAGCACGGGGTTAGATACAGAGTAAATCTCCCTCTACACTGTCCCCATCAAACACTCCCAGGACAGGTACAGCACGGGGTTAGATACAGAGTAAATCTCCCTCTACACTGTCCCCATCAAACACTCCCAGGACAGGTACAGCACGGGGTTAGATACAGAGTAAATCTCCCTCTACACTGTCCCCATCAAACACTCCCAGGACAGGTACAGCACGGGGTTAGATACAGAGTAAATCTCCCTCTACACTGTCCCCATCAAACACTCCCAGGACAGGTACAGCACGGGGTTAGATACAGAGTAAATCTCCCTCTACACTGTCCCCATCAAACACTCCCAGGACAGGTACAGCACGGGGTTAGATACAGAGTAAATCTCCCTCTACACTGTCCCCATCAAACACTCCCAGGACAGGTACAGCACGGGGTTAGATACAGAGTAAATCTCCCTCTACACTGTCCCCATCAAACACTCCCAGGACAGGTACAGCACGGGGTTAGATACAGAGTAAATCTCCCTCTACACTGTCCCCATCAAACACTCCCAGGACAGGTACAGCACGGGGTTAGATACAGAGTAAATCTCCCTCTACACTGTCCCCATCAAACACTCCCAGGACAGGTACAGCACGGGGTTAGATACAGAGTAAATCTCCCTCTACACTGTCCCCATCAAACACTCCCAGGACAGGTACAGCACGGGGTTAGATACAGAGTAAATCTCCCTCTACACTGTCCCCATCAAACACTCCCAGGACAGGTACAGCACGGGGTTAGATACAGAGTAAATCTCCCTCTACACTGTCCCCATCAAACACTCCCAGGACAGGTACAGCACGGGGTTAGATACAGAGTAAATCTCCCTCTACACTGTCCCCATCAAACACTCCCAGGACAGGTACAGCACGGGGTTAGATACAGAGTAAATCTCCCTCTACACTGTCCCCATCAAACACTCCCAGGACAGGTACAGCACGGGGTTAGATACAGAGTAAATCTCCCTCTACACTGTCCCCATCAAACACTCCCAGGACAGGTACAGCACGGGGTTAGATACAGAGTAAATCTCCCTCTACACTGTCCCCATCAAACACTCCCAGGACAGGTACAGCACGGGGTTAGATACAGAGTAAATCTCCCTCTACACTGTCCCCATCAAACACTCCCAGGACAGGTACAGCACGGGGTTAGATACAGAGTAAATCTCCCTCTACACTGTCCCCATCAAACACTCCCAGGACAGGTACAGCACGGGGTTAGATACAGAGTAAATCTCCCTCTACACTGTCCCCATCAAACACTCCCAGGACAGGTACAGCACGGGGTTAGATACAGAGTAAATCTCCCTCTACACTGTCCCCATCAAACACTCCCAGGACAGGTACAGCACGGGGTTAGATACAGAGTAAATCTCCCTCTACACTGTCCCCATCAAACACTCCCAGGACAGGTACAGCACGGGGTTAGATACAGAGTAAATCTCCCTCTACACTGTCCCCATCAAACACTCCCAGGACAGGTACAGCACGGGGTTAGATACAGAGTAAATCTCCCTCTACACTGTCCCCATCAAACACTCCCAGGACAGGTACAGCACGGGGTTAGATACAGAGTAAATCTCCCTCTACACTGTCCCCATCAAACACTCCCAGGACAGGTACAGCACGGGGTTAGATACAGAGTAAATCTCCCTCTACACTGTCCCCATCAAACACTCCCAGGACAGGTACAGCACGGGGTTAGATACAGAGTAAATCTCCCTCTACACTGTCCCCATCAAACACTCCCAGGACAGGTACAGCACGGGGTTAGATACAGAGTAAATCTCCCTCTACACTGTCCCCATCAAACACTCCC
Organism: Carcharodon carcharias; assembly: GCF_017639515.1. Classification (NCBI taxonomy): domain Eukaryota; kingdom Metazoa; phylum Chordata; class Chondrichthyes; order Lamniformes; family Lamnidae; genus Carcharodon; species Carcharodon carcharias. The sequence goes on from NC_054493.1 coordinate 1,645,809, forward strand.
AGGACAGGTACAGCACGGGGTTAGATACAGAGTAAATCTCCCTCTACACTGTCCCCATCAAACACTCCCAGGACAGGTACAGCACGGGGTTAGATACAGAGTAAATCTCCCTCTACACTGTCCCCATCAAACACTCCCAGGACAGGTACAGCACGGGGTTAGATACAGAGTAAATCTCCCTCTACACTGTCCCCATCAAACACTCCCAGGACAGGTACAGCACGGGGTTAGATACAGAGTAAATCTCCCTCTACACTGTCCCCATCAAACACTCCCAGGACAGGTACAGCACGGGGTTAGATACAGAGTAAATCTCCCTCTACACTGTCCCCATCAAACACTCCCAGGACAGGTACAGCACGGGGTTAGATACAGAGTAAATCTCCCTCTACACTGTCCCCATCAAACACTCCCAGGACAGGTACAGCACGGGGTTAGATACAGAGTAAATCTCCCTCTACACTGTCCCCATCAAACACTCCCAGGACAGGTACAGCACGGGGTTAGATACAGAGTAAATCTCCCTCTACACTGTCCCCATCAAACACTCCCAGGACAGGTACAGCACGGGGTTAGATACAGAGTAAATCTCCCTCTACACTGTCCCCATCAAACACTCCCAGGACAGGTACAGCACGGGGTTAGATACAGAGTAAATCTCCCTCTACACTGTCCCCATCAAACACTCCCAGGACAGGTACAGCACGGGGTTAGATACAGAGTAAATCTCCCTCTACACTGTCCCCATCAAACACTCCCAGGACAGGTACAGCACGGGGTTAGATACAGAGTAAATCTCCCTCTACACTGTCCCCATCAAACACTCCCAGGACAGGTACAGCACGGGGTTAGATACAGAGTAAATCTCCCTCTACACTGTCCCCATCAAACACTCCCAGGACAGGTACAGCACGGGGTTAGATACAGAGTAAATCTCCCTCTACACTGTCCCCATCAAACACTCCCAGGACAGGTACAGCACGGGGTTAGATACAGAGTAAATCTCCCTCTACACTGTCCCCATCAAACACTCCCAGGACAGGTACAGCACGGGGTTAGATACAGAGTAAATCTCCCTCTACACTGTCCCCATCAAACACTCCCAGGACAGGTACAGCACGGGGTTAGATACAGAGTAAATCTCCCTCTACACTGTCCCCATCAAACACTCCCAGGACAGGTACAGCACGGGGTTAGATACAGAGTAAATCTCCCTCTACACTGTCCCCATCAAACACTCCCAGGACAGGTACAGCACGGGGTTAGATACAGAGTAAATCTCCCTCTACACTGTCCCCATCAAACACTCCCAGGACAGGTACAGCACGGGGTTAGATACAGAGTAAATCTCCCTCTACACTGTCCCCATCAAACACTCCCAGGACAGGTACAGCACGGGGTTAGATACAGAGTAAATCTCCCTCTACACTGTCCCCATCAAACACTCCCAGGACAGGTACAGCACGGGGTTAGATACAGAGTAAATCTCCCTCTACACTGTCCCCATCAAACACTCCCAGGACAGGTACAGCACGGGGTTAGATACAGAGTAAATCTCCCTCTACACTGTCCCCATCAAACACTCCCAGGACAGGTACAGCACGGGGTTAGATACAGAGTAAATCTCCCTCTACACTGTCCCCATCAAACACTCCCAGGACAGGTACAGCACGGGGTTAGATACAGAGTAAATCTCCCTCTACACTGTCCCCATCAAACACTCCCAGGACAGGTACAGCACGGGGTTAGATACAGAGTAAATCTCCCTCTACACTGTCCCCATCAAACACTCCCAGGACAGGTACAGCACGGGGTTAGATACAGAGTAAATCTCCCTCTACACTGTCCCCATCAAACACTCCCAGGACAGGTACAGCACGGGGTTAGATACAGAGTAAATCTCCCTCTACACTGTCCCCATCAAACACTCCCAGGACAGGTACAGCACGGGGTTAGATACAGAGTAAATCTCCCTCTACACTGTCCCCATCAAACACTCCCAGGACAGGTACAGCACGGGGTTAGATACAGAGTAAATCTCCCTCTACACTGTCCCCATCAAACACTCCCAGGACAGGTACAGCACGGGGTTAGATACAGAGTAAATCTCCCTCTACACTGTCCCCATCAAACACTCCCAGGACAGGTACAGCACGGGGTTAGATACAGAGTAAATCTCCCTCTACACTGTCCCCATCAAACACTCCCAGGACAGGTACAGCACGGGGTTAGATACAGAGTAAATCTCCCTCTACACTGTCCCCATCAAACACTCCCAGGACAGGTACAGCACGGGGTTAGATACAGAGTAAATCTCCCTCTACACTGTCCCCATCAAACACTCCCAGGACAGGTACAGCACGGGGTTAGATACAGAGTAAATCTCCCTCTACACTGTCCCCATCAAACACTCCCAGGACAGGTACAGCACGGGGTTAGATACAGAGTAAATCTCCCTCTACACTGTCCCCATCAAACACTCCCAGGACAGGTACAGCACGGGGTTAGATACAGAGTAAATCTCCCTCTACACTGTCCCCATCAAACACTCCCAGGACAGGTACAGCACGGGGTTAGATACAGAGTAAATCTCCCTCTACACTGTCCCCATCAAACACTCCCAGGACAGGTACAGCACGGGGTTAGATACAGAGTAAATCTCCCTCTACACTGTCCCCATCAAACACTCCCAGGACAGGTACAGCACGGGGTTAGATACAGAGTAAATCTCCCTCTACACTGTCCCCATCAAACACTCCCAGGACAGGTACAGCACGGGGTTAGATACAGAGTAAATCTCCCTCTACACTGTCCCCATCAAACACTCCCAGGACAGGTACAGCACGGGGTTAGATACAGAGTAAATCTCCCTCTACACTGTCCCCATCAAACACTCCCAGGACAGGTACAGCACGGGGTTAGATACAGAGTAAATCTCCCTCTACACTGTCCCCATCAAACACTCCCAGGACAGGTACAGCACGGGGTTAGATACAGAGTAAATCTCCCTCTACACTGTCCCCATCAAACACTCCCAGGACAGGTACAGCACGGGGTTAGATACAGAGTAAATCTCCCTCTACACTGTCCCCATCAAACACTCCCAGGACAGGTACAGCACGGGGTTAGATACAGAGTAAATCTCCCTCTACACTGTCCCCATCAAACACTCCCAGGACAGGTACAGCACGGGGTTAGATACAGAGTAAATCTCCCTCTACACTGTCCCCATCAAACACTCCCAGGACAGGTACAGCACGGGGTTAGATACAGAGTAAATCTCCCTCTACACTGTCCCCATCAAACACTCCCAGGACAGGTACAGCACGGGGTTAGATACAGAGTAAATCTCCCTCTACACTGTCCCCATCAAACACTCCCAGGACAGGTACAGCACGGGGTTAGATACAGAGTAAATCTCCCTCTACACTGTCCCCATCAAACACTCCCAGGACAGGTACAGCACGGGGTTAGATACAGAGTAAATCTCCCTCTACACTGTCCCCATCAAACACTCCCAGGACAGGTACAGCACGGGGTTAGATACAGAGTAAATCTCCCTCTACACTGTCCCCATCAAACACTCCCAGGACAGGTACAGCACGGGGTTAGATACAGAGTAAATCTCCCTCTACACTGTCCCCATCAAACACTCCCAGGACAGGTACAGCACGGGGTTAGATACAGAGTAAATCTCCCTCTACACTGTCCCCATCAAACACTCCCAGGACAGGTACAGCACGGGGTTAGATACAGAGTAAATCTCCCTCTACACTGTCCCCATCAAACACTCCCAGGACAGGTACAGCACGGGGTTAGATACAGAGTAAATCTCCCTCTACACTGTCCCCATCAAACACTCCCAGGACAGGTACAGCACGGGGTTAGATACAGAGTAAATCTCCCTCTACACTGTCCCCATCAAACACTCCCAGGACAGGTACAGCACGGGGTTAGATACAGAGTAAATCTCCCTCTACACTGTCCCCATCAAACACTCCCAGGACAGGTACAGCACGGGGTTAGATACAGAGTAAATCTCCCTCTACACTGTCCCCATCAAACACTCCCAGGACAGGTACAGCACGGGGTTAGATACAGAGTAAATCTCCCTCTACACTGTCCCCATCAAACACTCCCAGGACAGGTACAGCACGGGGTTAGATACAGAGTAAATCTCCCTCTACACTGTCCCCATCAAACACTCCCAGGACAGGTACAGCACGGGGTTAGATACAGAGTAAATCTCCCTCTACACTGTCCCCATCAAACACTCCCAGGACAGGTACAGCACGGGGTTAGATACAGAGTAAATCTCCCTCTACACTGTCCCCATCAAACACTCCCAGGACAGGTACAGCACGGGGTTAGATACAGAGTAAATCTCCCTCTACACTGTCCCCATCAAACACTCCCAGGACAGGTACAGCACGGGGTTAGATACAGAGTAAATCTCCCTCTACACTGTCCCCATCAAACACTCCCAGGACAGGTACAGCACGGGGTTAGATACAGAGTAAATCTCCCTCTACACTGTCCCCATCAAACACTCCCAGGACAGGTACAGCACGGGGTTAGATACAGAGTAAATCTCCCTCTACACTGTCCCCATCAAACACTCCCAGGACAGGTACAGCACGGGGTTAGATACAGAGTAAATCTCCCTCTACACTGTCCCCATCAAACACTCCCAGGACAGGTACAGCACGGGGTTAGATACAGAGTAAATCTCCCTCTACACTGTCCCCATCAAACACTCCCAGGACAGGTACAGCACGGGGTTAGATACAGAGTAAATCTCCCTCTACACTGTCCCCATCAAACACTCCCAGGACAGGTACAGCACGGGGTTAGATACAGAGTAAATCTCCCTCTACACTGTCCCCATCAAACACTCCCAGGACAGGTACAGCACGGGGTTAGATACAGAGTAAATCTCCCTCTACACTGTCCCCATCAAACACTCCCAGGACAGGTACAGCACGGGGTTAGATACAGAGTAAATCTCCCTCTACACTGTCCCCATCAAACACTCCCAGGACAGGTACAGCACGGGGTTAGATACAGAGTAAATCTCCCTCTACACTGTCCCCATCAAACACTCCCAGGACAGGTACAGCACGGGGTTAGATACAGAGTAAATCTCCCTCTACACTGTCCCCATCAAACACTCCCAGGACAGGTACAGCACGGGGTTAGATACAGAGTAAATCTCCCTCTACACTGTCCCCATCAAACACTCCCAGGACAGGTACAGCACGGGGTTAGATACAGAGTAAATCTCCCTCTACACTGTCCCCATCAAACACTCCCAGGACAGGTACAGCACGGGGTTAGATACAGAGTAAATCTCCCTCTACACTGTCCCCATCAAACACTCCCAGGACAGGTACAGCACGGGGTTAGATACAGAGTAAATCTCCCTCTACACTGTCCCCATCAAACACTCCCAGGACAGGTACAGCACGGGGTTAGATACAGAGTAAATCTCCCTCTACACTGTCCCCATCAAACACTCCCAGGACAGGTACAGCACGGGGTTAGATACAGAGTAAATCTCCCTCTACACTGTCCCCATCAAACACTCCCAGGACAGGTACAGCACGGGGTTAGATACAGAGTAAATCTCCCTCTACACTGTCCCCATCAAACACTCCCAGGACAGGTACAGCACGGGGTTAGATACAGAGTAAATCTCCCTCTACACTGTCCCCATCAAACACTCCCAGGACAGGTACAGCACGGGGTTAGATACAGAGTAAATCTCCCTCTACACTGTCCCCATCAAACACTCCCAGGACAGGTACAGCACGGGGTTAGATACAGAGTAAATCTCCCTCTACACTGTCCCCATCAAACACTCCCAGGACAGGTACAGCACGGGGTTAGATACAGAGTAAATCTCCCTCTACACTGTCCCCATCAAACACTCCCAGGACAGGTACAGCACGGGGTTAGATACAGAGTAAATCTCCCTCTACACTGTCCCCATCAAACACTCCCAGGACAGGTACAGCACGGGGTTAGATACAGAGTAAATCTCCCTCTACACTGTCCCCATCAAACACTCCCAGGACAGGTACAGCACGGGGTTAGATACAGAGTAAATCTCCCTCTACACTGTCCCCATCAAACACTCCCAGGACAGGTACAGCACGGGGTTAGATACAGAGTAAATCTCCCTCTACACTGTCCCCATCAAACACTCCCAGGACAGGTACAGCACGGGGTTAGATACAGAGTAAATCTCCCTCTACACTGTCCCCATCAAACACTCCCAGGACAGGTACAGCACGGGGTTAGATACAGAGTAAATCTCCCTCTACACTGTCCCCATCAAACACTCCCAGGACAGGTACAGCACGGGGTTAGATACAGAGTAAATCTCCCTCTACACTGTCCCCATCAAACACTCCCAGGACAGGTACAGCACGGGGTTAGATACAGAGTAAATCTCCCTCTACACTGTCCCCATCAAACACTCCCAGGACAGGTACAGCACGGGGTTAGATACAGAGTAAATCTCCCTCTACACTGTCCCCATCAAACACTCCCAGGACAGGTACAGCACGGGGTTAGATACAGAGTAAATCTCCCTCTACACTGTCCCCATCAAACACTCCCAGGACAGGTACAGCACGGGGTTAGATACAGAGTAAATCTCCCTCTACACTGTCCCCATCAAACACTCCCAGGACAGGTACAGCACGGGGTTAGATACAGAGTAAATCTCCCTCTACACTGTCCCCATCAAACACTCCCAGGACAGGTACAGCACGGGGTTAGATACAGAGTAAATCTCCCTCTACACTGTCCCCATCAAACACTCCCAGGACAGGTACAGCACGGGGTTAGATACAGAGTAAATCTCCCTCTACACTGTCCCCATCAAACACTCCCAGGACAGGTACAGCACGGGGTTAGATACAGAGTAAATCTCCCTCTACACTGTCCCCATCAAACACTCCCAGGACAGGTACAGCACGGGGTTAGATACAGAGTAAATCTCCCTCTACACTGTCCCCATCAAACACTCCCAGGACAGGTACAGCACGGGGTTAGATACAGAGTAAATCTCCCTCTACACTGTCCCCATCAAACACTCCCAGGACAGGTACAGCACGGGGTTAGATACAGAGTAAATCTCCCTCTACACTGTCCCCATCAAACACTCCCAGGACAGGTACAGCACGGGGTTAGATACAGAGTAAATCTCCCTCTACACTGTCCCCATCAAACACTCCCAGGACAGGTACAGCACGGGGTTAGATACAGAGTAAATCTCCCTCTACACTGTCCCCATCAAACACTCCCAGGACAGGTACAGCACGGGGTTAGATACAGAGTAAATCTCCCTCTACACTGTCCCCATCAAACACTCCCAGGACAGGTACAGCACGGGGTTAGATACAGAGTAAATCTCCCTCTACACTGTCCCCATCAAACACTCCCAGGACAGGTACAGCACGGGGTTAGATACAGAGTAAATCTCCCTCTACACTGTCCCCATCAAACACTCCCAGGACAGGTACAGCACGGGGTTAGATACAGAGTAAATCTCCCTCTACACTGTCCCCATCAAACACTCCCAGGACAGGTACAGCACGGGGTTAGATACAGAGTAAATCTCCCTCTACACTGTCCCCATCAAACACTCCCAGGACAGGTACAGCACGGGGTTAGATACAGAGTAAATCTCCCTCTACACTGTCCCCATCAAACACTCCCAGGACAGGTACAGCACGGGGTTAGATACAGAGTAAATCTCCCTCTACACTGTCCCCATCAAACACTCCCAGGACAGGTACAGCACGGGGTTAGATACAGAGTAAATCTCCCTCTACACTGTCCCCATCAAACACTCCCAGGACAGGTACAGCACGGGGTTAGATACAGAGTAAATCTCCCTCTACACTGTCCCCATCAAACACTCCCAGGACAGGTACAGCACGGGGTTAGATACAGAGTAAATCTCCCTCTACACTGTCCCCATCAAACACTCCCAGGACAGGTACAGCACGGGGTTAGATACAGAGTAAATCTCCCTCTACACTGTCCCCATCAAACACTCCCAGGACAGGTACAGCACGGGGTTAGATACAGAGTAAATCTCCCTCTACACTGTCCCCATCAAACACTCCCAGGACAGGTACAGCACGGGGTTAGATACAGAGTAAATCTCCCTCTACACTGTCCCCATCAAACACTCCCAGGACAGGTACAGCACGGGGTTAGATACAGAGTAAATCTCCCTCTACACTGTCCCCATCAAACACTCCCAGGACAGGTACAGCACGGGGTTAGATACAGAGTAAATCTCCCTCTACACTGTCCCCATCAAACACTCCCAGGACAGGTACAGCACGGGGTTAGATACAGAGTAAATCTCCCTCTACACTGTCCCCATCAAACACTCCCAGGACAGGTACAGCACGGGGTTAGATACAGAGTAAATCTCCCTCTACACTGTCCCCATCAAACACTCCCAGGACAGGTACAGCACGGGGTTAGATACAGAGTAAATCTCCCTCTACACTGTCCCCATCAAACACTCCCAGGACAGGTACAGCACGGGGTTAGATACAGAGTAAATCTCCCTCTACACTGTCCCCATCAAACACTCCCAGGACAGGTACAGCACGGGGTTAGATACAGAGTAAATCTCCCTCTACACTGTCCCCATCAAACACTCCCAGGACAGGTACAGCACGGGGTTAGATACAGAGTAAATCTCCCTCTACACTGTCCCCATCAAACACTCCCAGGACAGGTACAGCACGGGGTTAGATACAGAGTAAATCTCCCTCTACACTGTCCCCATCAAACACTCCCAGGACAGGTACAGCACGGGGTTAGATACAGAGTAAATCTCCCTCTACACTGTCCCCATCAAACACTCCCAGGACAGGTACAGCACGGGGTTAGATACAGAGTAAATCTCCCTCTACACTGTCCCCATCAAACACTCCCAGGACAGGTACAGCACGGGGTTAGATACAGAGTAAATCTCCCTCTACACTGTCCCCATCAAACACTCCCAGGACAGGTACAGCACGGGGTTAGATACAGAGTAAATCTCCCTCTACACTGTCCCCATCAAACACTCCCAGGACAGGTACAGCACGGGGTTAGATACAGAGTAAATCTCCCTCTACACTGTCCCCATCAAACACTCCCAGGACAGGTACAGCACGGGGTTAGATACAGAGTAAATCTCCCTCTACACTGTCCCCATCAAACACTCCCAGGACAGGTACAGCACGGGGTTAGATACAGAGTAAATCTCCCTCTACACTGTCCCCATCAAACACTCCCAGGACAGGTACAGCACGGGGTTAGATACAGAGTAAATCTCCCTCTACACTGTCCCCATCAAACACTCCCAGGACAGGTACAGCACGGGGTTAGATACAGAGTAAATCTCCCTCTACACTGTCCCCATCAAACACTCCCAGGACAGGTACAGCACGGGGTTAGATACAGAGTAAATCTCCCTCTACACTGTCCCCATCAAACACTCCCAGGACAGGTACAGCACGGGGTTAGATACAGAGTAAATCTCCCTCTACACTGTCCCCATCAAACACTCCCAGGACAGGTACAGCACGGGGTTAGATACAGAGTAAATCTCCCTCTACACTGTCCCCATCAAACACTCCCAGGACAGGTACAGCACGGGGTTAGATACAGAGTAAATCTCCCTCTACACTGTCCCCATCAAACACTCCCAGGACAGGTACAGCACGGGGTTAGATACAGAGTAAATCTCCCTCTACACTGTCCCCATCAAACACTCCCAGGACAGGTACAGCACGGGGTTAGATACAGAGTAAATCTCCCTCTACACTGTCCCCATCAAACACTCCCAGGACAGGTACAGCACGGGGTTAGATACAGAGTAAATCTCCCTCTACACTGTCCCCATCAAACACTCCCAGGACAGGTACAGCACGGGGTTAGATACAGAGTAAATCTCCCTCTACACTGTCCCCATCAAACACTCCCAGGACAGGTACAGCACGGGGTTAGATACAGAGTAAATCTCCCTCTACACTGTCCCCATCAAACACTCCCAGGACAGGTACAGCACGGGGTTAGATACAGAGTAAATCTCCCTCTACACTGTCCCCATCAAACACTCCCAGGACAGGTACAGCACGGGGTTAGATACAGAGTAAATCTCCCTCTACACTGTCCCCATCAAACACTCCCAGGACAGGTACAGCACGGGGTTAGATACAGAGTAAATCTCCCTCTACACTGTCCCCATCAAACACTCCCAGGACAGGTACAGCACGGGGTTAGATACAGAGTAAATCTCCCTCTACACTGTCCCCATCAAACACTCCCAGGACAGGTACAGCACGGGGTTAGATACAGAGTAAATCTCCCTCTACACTGTCCCCATCAAACACTCCCAGGACAGGTACAGCACGGGGTTAGATACAGAGTAAATCTCCCTCTACACTGTCCCCATCAAACACTCCCAGGACAGGTACAGCACGGGGTTAGATACAGAGTAAATCTCCCTCTACACTGTCCCCATCAAACACTCCCAGGACAGGTACAGCACGGGGTTAGATACAGAGTAAATCTCCCTCTACACTGTCCCCATCAAACACTCCCAGGACAGGTACAGCACGGGGTTAGATACAGAGTAAATCTCCCTCTACACTGTCCCCATCAAACACTCCCAGGACAGGTACAGCACGGGGTTAGATACAGAGTAAATCTCCCTCTACACTGTCCCCATCAAACACTCCCAGGACAGGTACAGCACGGGGTTAGATACAGAGTAAATCTCCCTCTACACTGTCCCCATCAAACACTCCCAGGACAGGTACAGCACGGGGTTAGATACAGAGTAAATCTCCCTCTACACTGTCCCCATCAAACACTCCCAGGACAGGTACAGCACGGGGTTAGATACAGAGTAAATCTCCCTCTACACTGTCCCCATCAAACACTCCCAGGACAGGTACAGCACGGGGTTAGATACAGAGTAAATCTCCCTCTACACTGTCCCCATCAAACACTCCCAGGACAGGTACAGCACGGGGTTAGATACAGAGTAAATCTCCCTCTACACTGTCCCCATCAAACACTCCCAGGACAGGTACAGCACGGGGTTAGATACAGAGTAAATCTCCCTCTACACTGTCCCCATCAAACACTCCCAGGACAGGTACAGCACGGGGTTAGATACAGAGTAAATCTCCCTCTACACTGTCCCCATCAAACACTCCCAGGACAGGTACAGCACGGGGTTAGATACAGAGTAAATCTCCCTCTACACTGTCCCCATCAAACACTCCCAGGACAGGTACAGCACGGGGTTAGATACAGAGTAAATCTCCCTCTACACTGTCCCCATCAAACACTCCCAGGACAGGTACAGCACGGGGTTAGATACAGAGTAAATCTCCCTCTACACTGTCCCCATCAAACACTCCCAGGACAGGTACAGCACGGGGTTAGATACAGAGTAAATCTCCCTCTACACTGTCCCCATCAAACACTCCCAGGACAGGTACAGCACGGGGTTAGATACAGAGTAAATCTCCCTCTACACTGTCCCCATCAAACACTCCCAGGACAGGTACAGCACGGGGTTAGATACAGAGTAAATCTCCCTCTACACTGTCCCCATCAAACACTCCCAGGACAGGTACAGCACGGGGTTAGATACAGAGTAAATCTCCCTCTACACTGTCCCCATCAAACACTCCCAGGACAGGTACAGCACGGGGTTAGATACAGAGTAAATCTCCCTCTACACTGTCCCCATCAAACACTCCCAGGACAGGTACAGCACGGGGTTAGATACAGAGTAAATCTCCCTCTACACTGTCCCCATCAAACACTCCCAGGACAGGTACAGCACGGGGTTAGATACAGAGTAAATCTCCCTCTACACTGTCCCCATCAAACACTCCCAGGACAGGTACAGCACGGGGTTAGATACAGAGTAAATCTCCCTCTACACTGTCCCCATCAAACACTCCCAGGACAGGTACAGCACGGGGTTAGATACAGAGTAAATCTCCCTCTACACTGTCCCCATCAAACACTCCCAGGACAGGTACAGCACGGGGTTAGATACAGAGTAAATCTCCCTCTACACTGTCCCCATCAAACACTCCCAGGACAGGTACAGCACGGGGTTAGATACAGAGTAAATCTCCCTCTACACTGTCCCCATCAAACACTCCCAGGACAGGTACAGCACGGGGTTAGATACAGAGTAAATCTCCCTCTACACTGTCCCCATCAAACACTCCCAGGACAGGTACAGCACGGGGTTAGATACAGAGTAAATCTCCCTCTACACTGTCCCCATCAAACACTCCCAGGACAGGTACAGCACGGGGTTAGATACAGAGTAAATCTCCCTCTACACTGTCCCCATCAAACACTCCCAGGACAGGTACAGCACGGGGTTAGATACAGAGTAAATCTCCCTCTACACTGTCCCCATCAAACACTCCCAGGACAGGTACAGCACGGGGTTAGATACAGAGTAAATCTCCCTCTACACTGTCCCCATCAAACACTCCCAGGACAGGTACAGCACGGGGTTAGATACAGAGTAAATCTCCCTCTACACTGTCCCCATCAAACACTCCCAGGACAGGTACAGCACGGGGTTAGATACAGAGTAAATCTCCCTCTACACTGTCCCCATCAAACACTCCCAGGACAGGTACAGCACGGGGTTAGATACAGAGTAAATCTCCCTCTACACTGTCCCCATCAAACACTCCCAGGACAGGTACAGCACGGGGTTAGATACAGAGTAAATCTCCCTCTACACTGTCCCCATCAAACACTCCCAGGACAGGTACAGCACGGGGTTAGATACAGAGTAAATCTCCCTCTACACTGTCCCCATCAAACACTCCCAGGACAGGTACAGCACGGGGTTAGATACAGAGTAAATCTCCCTCTACACTGTCCCCATCAAACACTCCCAGGACAGGTACAGCACGGGGTTAGATACAGAGTAAATCTCCCTCTACACTGTCCCCATCAAACACTCCCAGGACAGGTACAGCACGGGGTTAGATACAGAGTAAATCTCCCTCTACACTGTCCCCATCAAACACTCCCAGGACAGGTACAGCACGGGGTTAGATACAGAGTAAATCTCCCTCTACACTGTCCCCATCAAACACTCCCAGGACAGGTACAGCACGGGGTTAGATACAGAGTAAATCTCCCTCTACACTGTCCCCATCAAACACTCCCAGGACAGGTACAGCACGGGGTTAGATACAGAGTAAATCTCCCTCTACACTGTCCCCATCAAACACTCCCAGGACAGGTACAGCACGGGGTTAGATACAGAGTAAATCTCCCTCTACACTGTCCCCATCAAACACTCCCAGGACAGGTACAGCACGGGGTTAGATACAGAGTAAATCTCCCTCTACACTGTCCCCATCAAACACTCCCAGGACAGGTACAGCACGGGGTTAGATACAGAGTAAATCTCCCTCTACACTGTCCCCATCAAACACTCCCAGGACAGGTACAGCACGGGGTTAGATACAGAGTAAATCTCCCTCTACACTGTCCCCATCAAACACTCCCAGGACAGGTACAGCACGGGGTTAGATACAGAGTAAATCTCCCTCTACACTGTCCCCATCAAACACTCCCAGGACAGGTACAGCACGGGGTTAGATACAGAGTAAATCTCCCTCTACACTGTCCCCATCAAACACTCCCAGGACAGGTACAGCACGGGGTTAGATACAGAGTAAATCTCCCTCTACACTGTCCCCATCAAACACTCCCAGGACAGGTACAGCACGGGGTTAGATACAGAGTAAATCTCCCTCTACACTGTCCCCATCAAACACTCCCAGGACAGGTACAGCACGGGGTTAGATACAGAGTAAATCTCCCTCTACACTGTCCCCATCAAACACTCCCAGGACAGGTACAGCACGGGGTTAGATACAGAGTAAATCTCCCTCTACACTGTCCCCATCAAACACTCCCAGGACAGGTACAGCACGGGGTTAGATACAGAGTAAATCTCCCTCTACACTGTCCCCATCAAACACTCCCAGGACAGGTACAGCACGGGGTTAGATACAGAGTAAATCTCCCTCTACACTGTCCCCATCAAACACTCCCAGGACAGGTACAGCACGGGGTTAGATACAGAGTAAATCTCCCTCTACACTGTCCCCATCAAACACTCCCAGGACAGGTACAGCACGGGGTTAGATACAGAGTAAATCTCCCTCTACACTGTCCCCATCAAACACTCCCAGGACAGGTACAGCACGGGGTTAGATACAGAGTAAATCTCCCTCTACACTGTCCCCATCAAACACTCCCAGGACAGGTACAGCACGGGGTTAGATACAGAGTAAATCTCCCTCTACACTGTCCCCATCAAACACTCCCAGGACAGGTACAGCACGGGGTTAGATACAGAGTAAATCTCCCTCTACACTGTCCCCATCAAACACTCCCAGGACAGGTACAGCACGGGGTTAGATACAGAGTAAATCTCCCTCTACACTGTCCCCATCAAACACTCCCAGGACAGGTACAGCACGGGGTTAGATACAGAGTAAATCTCCCTCTACACTGTCCCCATCAAACACTCCCAGGACAGGTACAGCACGGGGTTAGATACAGAGTAAATCTCCCTCTACACTGTCCCCATCAAACACTCCCAGGACAGGTACAGCACGGGGTTAGATACAGAGTAAATCTCCCTCTACACTGTCCCCATCAAACACTCCCAGGACAGGTACAGCACGGGGTTAGATACAGAGTAAATCTCCCTCTACACTGTCCCCATCAAACACTCCCAGGACAGGTACAGCACGGGGTTAGATACAGAGTAAATCTCCCTCTACACTGTCCCCATCAAACACTCCCAGGACAGGTACAGCACGGGGTTAGATACAGAGTAAATCTCCCTCTACACTGTCCCCATCAAACACTCCCAGGACAGGTACAGCACGGGGTTAGATACAGAGTAAATCTCCCTCTACACTGTCCCCATCAAACACTCCCAGGACAGGTACAGCACGGGGTTAGATACAGAGTAAATCTCCCTCTACACTGTCCCCATCAAACACTCCCAGGACAGGTACAGCACGGGGTTAGATACAGAGTAAATCTCCCTCTACACTGTCCCCATCAAACACTCCCAGGACAGGTACAGCACGGGGTTAGATACAGAGTAAATCTCCCTCTACACTGTCCCCATCAAACACTCCCAGGACAGGTACAGCACGGGGTTAGATACAGAGTAAATCTCCCTCTACACTGTCCCCATCAAACACTCCCAGGACAGGTACAGCACGGGGTTAGATACAGAGTAAATCTCCCTCTACACTGTCCCCATCAAACACTCCCAGGACAGGTACAGCACGGGGTTAGATACAGAGTAAATCTCCCTCTACACTGTCCCCATCAAACACTCCCAGGACAGGTACAGCACGGGGTTAGATACAGAGTAAATCTCCCTCTACACTGTCCCCATCAAACACTCCCAGGACAGGTACAGCACGGGGTTAGATACAGAGTAAATCTCCCTCTACACTGTCCCCATCAAACACTCCCAGGACAGGTACAGCACGGGGTTAGATACAGAGTAAATCTCCCTCTACACTGTCCCCATCAAACACTCCCAGGACAGGTACAGCACGGGGTTAGATACAGAGTAAATCTCCCTCTACACTGTCCCCATCAAACACTCCCAGGACAGGTACAGCACGGGGTTAGATACAGAGTAAATCTCCCTCTACACTGTCCCCATCAAACACTCCCAGGACAGGTACAGCACGGGGTTAGATACAGAGTAAATCTCCCTCTACACTGTCCCCATCAAACACTCCCAGGACAGGTACAGCACGGGGTTAGATACAGAGTAAATCTCCCTCTACACTGTCCCCATCAAACACTCCCAGGACAGGTACAGCACGGGGTTAGATACAGAGTAAATCTCCCTCTACACTGTCCCCATCAAACACTCCCAGGACAGGTACAGCACGGGGTTAGATACAGAGTAAATCTCCCTCTACACTGTCCCCATCAAACACTCCCAGGACAGGTACAGCACGGGGTTAGATACAGAGTAAATCTCCCTCTACACTGTCCCCATCAAACACTCCCAGGACAGGTACAGCACGGGGTTAGATACAGAGTAAATCTCCCTCTACACTGTCCCCATCAAACACTCCCAGGACAGGTACAGCACGGGGTTAGATACAGAGTAAATCTCCCTCTACACTGTCCCCATCAAACACTCCCAGGACAGGTACAGCACGGGGTTAGATACAGAGTAAATCTCCCTCTACACTGTCCCCATCAAACACTCCCAGGACAGGTACAGCACGGGGTTAGATACAGAGTAAATCTCCCTCTACACTGTCCCCATCAAACACTCCCAGGACAGGTACAGCACGGGGTTAGATACAGAGTAAATCTCCCTCTACACTGTCCCCATCAAACACTCCCAGGACAGGTACAGCACGGGGTTAGATACAGAGTAAATCTCCCTCTACACTGTCCCCATCAAACACTCCCAGGACAGGTACAGCACGGGGTTAGATACAGAGTAAATCTCCCTCTACACTGTCCCCATCAAACACTCCCAGGACAGGTACAGCACGGGGTTAGATACAGAGTAAATCTCCCTCTACACTGTCCCCATCAAACACTCCCAGGACAGGTACAGCACGGGGTTAGATACAGAGTAAATCTCCCTCTACACTGTCCCCATCAAACACTCCCAGGACAGGTACAGCACGGGGTTAGATACAGAGTAAATCTCCCTCTACACTGTCCCCATCAAACACTCCCAGGACAGGTACAGCACGGGGTTAGATACAGAGTAAATCTCCCTCTACACTGTCCCCATCAAACACTCCCAGGACAGGTACAGCACGGGGTTAGATACAGAGTAAATCTCCCTCTACACTGTCCCCATCAAACACTCCCAGGACAGGTACAGCACGGGGTTAGATACAGAGTAAATCTCCCTCTACACTGTCCCCATCAAACACTCCCAGGACAGGTACAGCACGGGGTTAGATACAGAGTAAATCTCCCTCTACACTGTCCCCATCAAACACTCCCAGGACAGGTACAGCACGGGGTTAGATACAGAGTAAATCTCCCTCTACACTGTCCCCATCAAACACTCCCAGGACAGGTACAGCACGGGGTTAGATACAGAGTAAATCTCCCTCTACACTGTCCCCATCAAACACTCCCAGGACAGGTACAGCACGGGGTTAGATACAGAGTAAATCTCCCTCTACACTGTCCCCATCAAACACTCCCAGGACAGGTACAGCACGGGGTTAGATACAGAGTAAATCTCCCTCTACACTGTCCCCATCAAACACTCCCAGGACAGGTACAGCACGGGGTTAGATACAGAGTAAATCTCCCTCTACACTGTCCCCATCAAACACTCCCAGGACAGGTACAGCACGGGGTTAGATACAGAGTAAATCTCCCTCTACACTGTCCCCATCAAACACTCCCAGGACAGGTACAGCACGGGGTTAGATACAGAGTAAATCTCCCTCTACACTGTCCCCATCAAACACTCCCAGGACAGGTACAGCACGGGGTTAGATACAGAGTAAATCTCCCTCTACACTGTCCCCATCAAACACTCCCAGGACAGGTACAGCACGGGGTTAGATACAGAGTAAATCTCCCTCTACACTGTCCCCATCAAACACTCCCAGGACAGGTACAGCACGGGGTTAGATACAGAGTAAATCTCCCTCTACACTGTCCCCATCAAACACTCCCAGGACAGGTACAGCACGGGGTTAGATACAGAGTAAATCTCCCTCTACACTGTCCCCATCAAACACTCCCAGGACAGGTACAGCACGGGGTTAGATACAGAGTAAATCTCCCTCTACACTGTCCCCATCAAACACTCCCAGGACAGGTACAGCACGGGGTTAGATACAGAGTAAATCTCCCTCTACACTGTCCCCATCAAACACTCCCAGGACAGGTACAGCACGGGGTTAGATACAGAGTAAATCTCCCTCTACACTGTCCCCATCAAACACTCCCAGGACAGGTACAGCACGGGGTTAGATACAGAGTAAATCTCCCTCTACACTGTCCCCATCAAACACTCCCAGGACAGGTACAGCACGGGGTTAGATACAGAGTAAATCTCCCTCTACACTGTCCCCATCAAACACTCCCAGGACAGGTACAGCACGGGGTTAGATACAGAGTAAATCTCCCTCTACACTGTCCCCATCAAACACTCCCAGGACAGGTACAGCACGGGGTTAGATACAGAGTAAATCTCCCTCTACACTGTCCCCATCAAACACTCCCAGGACAGGTACAGCACGGGGTTAGATACAGAGTAAATCTCCCTCTACACTGTCCCCATCAAACACTCCCAGGACAGGTACAGCACGGGGTTAGATACAGAGTAAATCTCCCTCTACACTGTCCCCATCAAACACTCCCAGGACAGGTACAGCACGGGGTTAGATACAGAGTAAATCTCCCTCTACACTGTCCCCATCAAACACTCCCAGGACAGGTACAGCACGGGGTTAGATACAGAGTAAATCTCCCTCTACACTGTCCCCATCAAACACTCCCAGGACAGGTACAGCACGGGGTTAGATACAGAGTAAATCTCCCTCTACACTGTCCCCATCAAACACTCCCAGGACAGGTACAGCACGGGGTTAGATACAGAGTAAATCTCCCTCTACACTGTCCCCATCAAACACTCCCAGGACAGGTACAGCACGGGGTTAGATACAGAGTAAATCTCCCTCTACACTGTCCCCATCAAACACTCCCAGGACAGGTACAGCACGGGGTTAGATACAGAGTAAATCTCCCTCTACACTGTCCCCATCAAACACTCCCAGGACAGGTACAGCACGGGGTTAGATACAGAGTAAATCTCCCTCTACACTGTCCCCATCAAACACTCCCAGGACAGGTACAGCACGGGGTTAGATACAGAGTAAATCTCCCTCTACACTGTCCCCATCAAACACTCCCAGGACAGGTACAGCACGGGGTTAGATACAGAGTAAATCTCCCTCTACACTGTCCCCATCAAACACTCCCAGGACAGGTACAGCACGGGGTTAGATACAGAGTAAATCTCCCTCTACACTGTCCCCATCAAACACTCCCAGGACAGGTACAGCACGGGGTTAGATACAGAGTAAATCTCCCTCTACACTGTCCCCATCAAACACTCCCAGGACAGGTACAGCACGGGGTTAGATACAGAGTAAATCTCCCTCTACACTGTCCCCATCAAACACTCCCAGGACAGGTACAGCACGGGGTTAGATACAGAGTAAATCTCCCTCTACACTGTCCCCATCAAACACTCCCAGGACAGGTACAGCACGGGGTTAGATACAGAGTAAATCTCCCTCTACACTGTCCCCATCAAACACTCCCAGGACAGGTACAGCACGGGGTTAGATACAGAGTAAATCTCCCTCTACACTGTCCCCATCAAACACTCCCAGGACAGGTACAGCACGGGGTTAGATACAGAGTAAATCTCCCTCTACACTGTCCCCATCAAACACTCCCAGGACAGGTACAGCACGGGGTTAGATACAGAGTAAATCTCCCTCTACACTGTCCCCATCAAACACTCCCAGGACAGGTACAGCACGGGGTTAGATACAGAGTAAATCTCCCTCTACACTGTCCCCATCAAACACTCCCAGGACAGGTACAGCACGGGGTTAGATACAGAGTAAATCTCCCTCTACACTGTCCCCATCAAACACTCCCAGGACAGGTACAGCACGGGGTTAGATACAGAGTAAATCTCCCTCTACACTGTCCCCATCAAACACTCCCAGGACAGGTACAGCACGGGGTTAGATACAGAGTAAATCTCCCTCTACACTGTCCCCATCAAACACTCCCAGGACAGGTACAGCACGGGGTTAGATACAGAGTAAATCTCCCTCTACACTGTCCCCATCAAACACTCCCAGGACAGGTACAGCACGGGGTTAGATACAGAGTAAATCTCCCTCTACACTGTCCCCATCAAACACTCCCAGGACAGGTACAGCACGGGGTTAGATACAGAGTAAATCTCCCTCTACACTGTCCCCATCAAACACTCCCAGGACAGGTACAGCACGGGGTTAGATACAGAGTAAATCTCCCTCTACACTGTCCCCATCAAACACTCCCAGGACAGGTACAGCACGGGGTTAGATACAGAGTAAATCTCCCTCTACACTGTCCCCATCAAACACTCCCAGGACAGGTACAGCACGGGGTTAGATACAGAGTAAATCTCCCTCTACACTGTCCCCATCAAACACTCCCAGGACAGGTACAGCACGGGGTTAGATACAGAGTAAATCTCCCTCTACACTGTCCCCATCAAACACTCCCAGGACAGGTACAGCACGGGGTTAGATACAGAGTAAATCTCCCTCTACACTGTCCCCATCAAACACTCCCAGGACAGGTACAGCACGGGGTTAGATACAGAGTAAATCTCCCTCTACACTGTCCCCATCAAACACTCCCAGGACAGGTACAGCACGGGGTTAGATACAGAGTAAATCTCCCTCTACACTGTCCCCATCAAACACTCCCAGGACAGGTACAGCACGGGGTTAGATACAGAGTAAATCTCCCTCTACACTGTCCCCATCAAACACTCCCAGGACAGGTACAGCACGGGGTTAGATACAGAGTAAATCTCCCTCTACACTGTCCCCATCAAACACTCCCAGGACAGGTACAGCACGGGGTTAGATACAGAGTAAATCTCCCTCTACACTGTCCCCATCAAACACTCCCAGGACAGGTACAGCACGGGGTTAGATACAGAGTAAATCTCCCTCTACACTGTCCCCATCAAACACTCCCAGGACAGGTACAGCACGGGGTTAGATACAGAGTAAATCTCCCTCTACACTGTCCCCATCAAACACTCCCAGGACAGGTACAGCACGGGGTTAGATACAGAGTAAATCTCCCTCTACACTGTCCCCATCAAACACTCCCAGGACAGGTACAGCACGGGGTTAGATACAGAGTAAATCTCCCTCTACACTGTCCCCATCAAACACTCCCAGGACAGGTACAGCACGGGGTTAGATACAGAGTAAATCTCCCTCTACACTGTCCCCATCAAACACTCCCAGGACAGGTACAGCACGGGGTTAGATACAGAGTAAATCTCCCTCTACACTGTCCCCATCAAACACTCCCAGGACAGGTACAGCACGGGGTTAGATACAGAGTAAATCTCCCTCTACACTGTCCCCATCAAACACTCCCAGGACAGGTACAGCACGGGGTTAGATACAGAGTAAATCTCCCTCTACACTGTCCCCATCAAACACTCCCAGGACAGGTACAGCACGGGGTTAGATACAGAGTAAATCTCCCTCTACACTGTCCCCATCAAACACTCCCAGGACAGGTACAGCACGGGGTTAGATACAGAGTAAATCTCCCTCTACACTGTCCCCATCAAACACTCCCAGGACAGGTACAGCACGGGGTTAGATACAGAGTAAATCTCCCTCTACACTGTCCCCATCAAACACTCCCAGGACAGGTACAGCACGGGGTTAGATACAGAGTAAATCTCCCTCTACACTGTCCCCATCAAACACTCCCAGGACAGGTACAGCACGGGGTTAGATACAGAGTAAATCTCCCTCTACACTGTCCCCATCAAACACTCCCAGGACAGGTACAGCACGGGGTTAGATACAGAGTAAATCTCCCTCTACACTGTCCCCATCAAACACTCCCAGGACAGGTACAGCACGGGGTTAGATACAGAGTAAATCTCCCTCTACACTGTCCCCATCAAACACTCCCAGGACAGGTACAGCACGGGGTTAGATACAGAGTAAATCTCCCTCTACACTGTCCCCATCAAACACTCCCAGGACAGGTACAGCACGGGGTTAGATACAGAGTAAATCTCCCTCTACACTGTCCCCATCAAACACTCCCAGGACAGGTACAGCACGGGGTTAGATACAGAGTAAATCTCCCTCTACACTGTCCCCATCAAACACTCCCAGGACAGGTACAGCACGGGGTTAGATACAGAGTAAATCTCCCTCTACACTGTCCCCATCAAACACTCCCAGGACAGGTACAGCACGGGGTTAGATACAGAGTAAATCTCCCTCTACACTGTCCCCATCAAACACTCCCAGGACAGGTACAGCACGGGGTTAGATACAGAGTAAATCTCCCTCTACACTGTCCCCATCAAACACTCCCAGGACAGGTACAGCACGGGGTTAGATACAGAGTAAATCTCCCTCTACACTGTCCCCATCAAACACTCCCAGGACAGGTACAGCACGGGGTTAGATACAGAGTAAATCTCCCTCTACACTGTCCCCATCAAACACTCCCAGGACAGGTACAGCACGGGGTTAGATACAGAGTAAATCTCCCTCTACACTGTCCCCATCAAACACTCCCAGGACAGGTACAGCACGGGGTTAGATACAGAGTAAATCTCCCTCTACACTGTCCCCATCAAACACTCCCAGGACAGGTACAGCACGGGGTTAGATACAGAGTAAATCTCCCTCTACACTGTCCCCATCAAACACTCCCAGGACAGGTACAGCACGGGGTTAGATACAGAGTAAATCTCCCTCTACACTGTCCCCATCAAACACTCCCAGGACAGGTACAGCACGGGGTTAGATACAGAGTAAATCTCCCTCTACACTGTCCCCATCAAACACTCCCAGGACAGGTACAGCACGGGGTTAGATACAGAGTAAATCTCCCTCTACACTGTCCCCATCAAACACTCCCAGGACAGGTACAGCACGGGGTTAGATACAGAGTAAATCTCCCTCTACACTGTCCCCATCAAACACTCCCAGGACAGGTACAGCACGGGGTTAGATACAGAGTAAATCTCCCTCTACACTGTCCCCATCAAACACTCCCAGGACAGGTACAGCACGGGGTTAGATACAGAGTAAATCTCCCTCTACACTGTCCCCATCAAACACTCCCAGGACAGGTACAGCACGGGGTTAGATACAGAGTAAATCTCCCTCTACACTGTCCCCATCAAACACTCCCAGGACAGGTACAGCACGGGGTTAGATACAGAGTAAATCTCCCTCTACACTGTCCCCATCAAACACTCCCAGGACAGGTACAGCACGGGGTTAGATACAGAGTAAATCTCCCTCTACACTGTCCCCATCAAACACTCCCAGGACAGGTACAGCACGGGGTTAGATACAGAGTAAATCTCCCTCTACACTGTCCCCATCAAACACTCCCAGGACAGGTACAGCACGGGGTTAGATACAGAGTAAATCTCCCTCTACACTGTCCCCATCAAACACTCCCAGGACAGGTACAGCACGGGGTTAGATACAGAGTAAATCTCCCTCTACACTGTCCCCATCAAACACTCCCAGGACAGGTACAGCACGGGGTTAGATACAGAGTAAATCTCCCTCTACACTGTCCCCATCAAACACTCCCAGGACAGGTACAGCACGGGGTTAGATACAGAGTAAATCTCCCTCTACACTGTCCCCATCAAACACTCCCAGGACAGGTACAGCACGGGGTTAGATACAGAGTAAATCTCCCTCTACACTGTCCCCATCAAACACTCCCAGGACAGGTACAGCACGGGGTTAGATACAGAGTAAATCTCCCTCTACACTGTCCCCATCAAACACTCCCAGGACAGGTACAGCACGGGGTTAGATACAGAGTAAATCTCCCTCTACACTGTCCCCATCAAACACTCCCAGGACAGGTACAGCACGGGGTTAGATACAGAGTAAATCTCCCTCTACACTGTCCCCATCAAACACTCCCAGGACAGGTACAGCACGGGGTTAGATACAGAGTAAATCTCCCTCTACACTGTCCCCATCAAACACTCCCAGGACAGGTACAGCACGGGGTTAGATACAGAGTAAATCTCCCTCTACACTGTCCCCATCAAACACTCCCAGGACAGGTACAGCACGGGGTTAGATACAGAGTAAATCTCCCTCTACACTGTCCCCATCAAACACTCCCAGGACAGGTACAGCACGGGGTTAGATACAGAGTAAATCTCCCTCTACACTGTCCCCATCAAACACTCCCAGGACAGGTACAGCACGGGGTTAGATACAGAGTAAATCTCCCTCTACACTGTCCCCATCAAACACTCCCAGGACAGGTACAGCACGGGGTTAGATACAGAGTAAATCTCCCTCTACACTGTCCCCATCAAACACTCCCAGGACAGGTACAGCACGGGGTTAGATACAGAGTAAATCTCCCTCTACACTGTCCCCATCAAACACTCCCAGGACAGGTACAGCACGGGGTTAGATACAGAGTAAATCTCCCTCTACACTGTCCCCATCAAACACTCCCAGGACAGGTACAGCACGGGGTTAGATACAGAGTAAATCTCCCTCTACACTGTCCCCATCAAACACTCCCAGGACAGGTACAGCACGGGGTTAGATACAGAGTAAATCTCCCTCTACACTGTCCCCATCAAACACTCCCAGGACAGGTACAGCACGGGGTTAGATACAGAGTAAATCTCCCTCTACACTGTCCCCATCAAACACTCCCAGGACAGGTACAGCACGGGGTTAGATACAGAGTAAATCTCCCTCTACACTGTCCCCATCAAACACTCCCAGGACAGGTACAGCACGGGGTTAGATACAGAGTAAATCTCCCTCTACACTGTCCCCATCAAACACTCCCAGGACAGGTACAGCACGGGGTTAGATACAGAGTAAATCTCCCTCTACACTGTCCCCATCAAACACTCCCAGGACAGGTACAGCACGGGGTTAGATACAGAGTAAATCTCCCTCTACACTGTCCCCATCAAACACTCCCAGGACAGGTACAGCACGGGGTTAGATACAGAGTAAATCTCCCTCTACACTGTCCCCATCAAACACTCCCAGGACAGGTACAGCACGGGGTTAGATACAGAGTAAATCTCCCTCTACACTGTCCCCATCAAACACTCCCAGGACAGGTACAGCACGGGGTTAGATACAGAGTAAATCTCCCTCTACACTGTCCCCATCAAACACTCCCAGGACAGGTACAGCACGGGGTTAGATACAGAGTAAATCTCCCTCTACACTGTCCCCATCAAACACTCCCAGGACAGGTACAGCACGGGGTTAGATACAGAGTAAATCTCCCTCTACACTGTCCCCATCAAACACTCCCAGGACAGGTACAGCACGGGGTTAGATACAGAGTAAATCTCCCTCTACACTGTCCCCATCAAACACTCCCAGGACAGGTACAGCACGGGGTTAGATACAGAGTAAATCTCCCTCTACACTGTCCCCATCAAACACTCCCAGGACAGGTACAGCACGGGGTTAGATACAGAGTAAATCTCCCTCTACACTGTCCCCATCAAACACTCCCAGGACAGGTACAGCACGGGGTTAGATACAGAGTAAATCTCCCTCTACACTGTCCCCATCAAACACTCCCAGGACAGGTACAGCACGGGGTTAGATACAGAGTAAATCTCCCTCTACACTGTCCCCATCAAACACTCCCAGGACAGGTACAGCACGGGGTTAGATACAGAGTAAATCTCCCTCTACACTGTCCCCATCAAACACTCCCAGGACAGGTACAGCACGGGGTTAGATACAGAGTAAATCTCCCTCTACACTGTCCCCATCAAACACTCCCAGGACAGGTACAGCACGGGGTTAGATACAGAGTAAATCTCCCTCTACACTGTCCCCATCAAACACTCCCAGGACAGGTACAGCACGGGGTTAGATACAGAGTAAATCTCCCTCTACACTGTCCCCATCAAACACTCCCAGGACAGGTACAGCACGGGGTTAGATACAGAGTAAATCTCCCTCTACACTGTCCCCATCAAACACTCCCAGGACAGGTACAGCACGGGGTTAGATACAGAGTAAATCTCCCTCTACACTGTCCCCATCAAACACTCCCAGGACAGGTACAGCACGGGGTTAGATACAGAGTAAATCTCCCTCTACACTGTCCCCATCAAACACTCCCAGGACAGGTACAGCACGGGGTTAGATACAGAGTAAATCTCCCTCTACACTGTCCCCATCAAACACTCCCAGGACAGGTACAGCACGGGGTTAGATACAGAGTAAATCTCCCTCTACACTGTCCCCATCAAACACTCCCAGGACAGGTACAGCACGGGGTTAGATACAGAGTAAATCTCCCTCTACACTGTCCCCATCAAACACTCCCAGGACAGGTACAGCACGGGGTTAGATACAGAGTAAATCTCCCTCTACACTGTCCCCATCAAACACTCCCAGGACAGGTACAGCACGGGGTTAGATACAGAGTAAATCTCCCTCTACACTGTCCCCATCAAACACTCCCAGGACAGGTACAGCACGGGGTTAGATACAGAGTAAATCTCCCTCTACACTGTCCCCATCAAACACTCCCAGGACAGGTACAGCACGGGGTTAGATACAGAGTAAATCTCCCTCTACACTGTCCCCATCAAACACTCCCAGGACAGGTACAGCACGGGGTTAGATACAGAGTAAATCTCCCTCTACACTGTCCCCATCAAACACTCCCAGGACAGGTACAGCACGGGGTTAGATACAGAGTAAATCTCCCTCTACACTGTCCCCATCAAACACTCCCAGGACAGGTACAGCACGGGGTTAGATACAGAGTAAATCTCCCTCTACACTGTCCCCATCAAACACTCCCAGGACAGGTACAGCACGGGGTTAGATACAGAGTAAATCTCCCTCTACACTGTCCCCATCAAACACTCCCAGGACAGGTACAGCACGGGGTTAGATACAGAGTAAATCTCCCTCTACACTGTCCCCATCAAACACTCCCAGGACAGGTACAGCACGGGGTTAGATACAGAGTAAATCTCCCTCTACACTGTCCCCATCAAACACTCCCAGGACAGGTACAGCACGGGGTTAGATACAGAGTAAATCTCCCTCTACACTGTCCCCATCAAACACTCCCAGGACAGGTACAGCACGGGGTTAGATACAGAGTAAATCTCCCTCTACACTGTCCCCATCAAACACTCCCAGGACAGGTACAGCACGGGGTTAGATACAGAGTAAATCTCCCTCTACACTGTCCCCATCAAACACTCCCAGGACAGGTACAGCACGGGGTTAGATACAGAGTAAATCTCCCTCTACACTGTCCCCATCAAACACTCCCAGGACAGGTACAGCACGGGGTTAGATACAGAGTAAATCTCCCTCTACACTGTCCCCATCAAACACTCCCAGGACAGGTACAGCACGGGGTTAGATACAGAGTAAATCTCCCTCTACACTGTCCCCATCAAACACTCCCAGGACAGGTACAGCACGGGGTTAGATACAGAGTAAATCTCCCTCTACACTGTCCCCATCAAACACTCCCAGGACAGGTACAGCACGGGGTTAGATACAGAGTAAATCTCCCTCTACACTGTCCCCATCAAACACTCCCAGGACAGGTACAGCACGGGGTTAGATACAGAGTAAATCTCCCTCTACACTGTCCCCATCAAACACTCCCAGGACAGGTACAGCACGGGGTTAGATACAGAGTAAATCTCCCTCTACACTGTCCCCATCAAACACTCCCAGGACAGGTACAGCACGGGGTTAGATACAGAGTAAATCTCCCTCTACACTGTCCCCATCAAACACTCCCAGGACAGGTACAGCACGGGGTTAGATACAGAGTAAATCTCCCTCTACACTGTCCCCATCAAACACTCCCAGGACAGGTACAGCACGGGGTTAGATACAGAGTAAATCTCCCTCTACACTGTCCCCATCAAACACTCCCAGGACAGGTACAGCACGGGGTTAGATACAGAGTAAATCTCCCTCTACACTGTCCCCATCAAACACTCCCAGGACAGGTACAGCACGGGGTTAGATACAGAGTAAATCTCCCTCTACACTGTCCCCATCAAACACTCCCAGGACAGGTACAGCACGGGGTTAGATACAGAGTAAATCTCCCTCTACACTGTCCCCATCAAACACTCCCAGGACAGGTACAGCACGGGGTTAGATACAGAGTAAATCTCCCTCTACACTGTCCCCATCAAACACTCCCAGGACAGGTACAGCACGGGGTTAGATACAGAGTAAATCTCCCTCTACACTGTCCCCATCAAACACTCCCAGGACAGGTACAGCACGGGGTTAGATACAGAGTAAATCTCCCTCTACACTGTCCCCATCAAACACTCCCAGGACAGGTACAGCACGGGGTTAGATACAGAGTAAATCTCCCTCTACACTGTCCCCATCAAACACTCCCAGGACAGGTACAGCACGGGGTTAGATACAGAGTAAATCTCCCTCTACACTGTCCCCATCAAACACTCCCAGGACAGGTACAGCACGGGGTTAGATACAGAGTAAATCTCCCTCTACACTGTCCCCATCAAACACTCCCAGGACAGGTACAGCACGGGGTTAGATACAGAGTAAATCTCCCTCTACACTGTCCCCATCAAACACTCCCAGGACAGGTACAGCACGGGGTTAGATACAGAGTAAATCTCCCTCTACACTGTCCCCATCAAACACTCCCAGGACAGGTACAGCACGGGGTTAGATACAGAGTAAATCTCCCTCTACACTGTCCCCATCAAACACTCCCAGGACAGGTACAGCACGGGGTTAGATACAGAGTAAATCTCCCTCTACACTGTCCCCATCAAACACTCCCAGGACAGGTACAGCACGGGGTTAGATACAGAGTAAATCTCCCTCTACACTGTCCCCATCAAACACTCCCAGGACAGGTACAGCACGGGGTTAGATACAGAGTAAATCTCCCTCTACACTGTCCCCATCAAACACTCCCAGGACAGGTACAGCACGGGGTTAGATACAGAGTAAATCTCCCTCTACACTGTCCCCATCAAACACTCCCAGGACAGGTACAGCACGGGGTTAGATACAGAGTAAATCTCCCTCTACACTGTCCCCATCAAACACTCCCAGGACAGGTACAGCACGGGGTTAGATACAGAGTAAATCTCCCTCTACACTGTCCCCATCAAACACTCCCAGGACAGGTACAGCACGGGGTTAGATACAGAGTAAATCTCCCTCTACACTGTCCCCATCAAACACTCCCAGGACAGGTACAGCACGGGGTTAGATACAGAGTAAATCTCCCTCTACACTGTCCCCATCAAACACTCCCAGGACAGGTACAGCACGGGGTTAGATACAGAGTAAATCTCCCTCTACACTGTCCCCATCAAACACTCCCAGGACAGGTACAGCACGGGGTTAGATACAGAGTAAATCTCCCTCTACACTGTCCCCATCAAACACTCCCAGGACAGGTACAGCACGGGGTTAGATACAGAGTAAATCTCCCTCTACACTGTCCCCATCAAACACTCCCAGGACAGGTACAGCACGGGGTTAGATACAGAGTAAATCTCCCTCTACACTGTCCCCATCAAACACTCCCAGGACAGGTACAGCACGGGGTTAGATACAGAGTAAATCTCCCTCTACACTGTCCCCATCAAACACTCCCAGGACAGGTACAGCACGGGGTTAGATACAGAGTAAATCTCCCTCTACACTGTCCCCATCAAACACTCCCAGGACAGGTACAGCACGGGGTTAGATACAGAGTAAATCTCCCTCTACACTGTCCCCATCAAACACTCCCAGGACAGGTACAGCACGGGGTTAGATACAGAGTAAATCTCCCTCTACACTGTCCCCATCAAACACTCCCAGGACAGGTACAGCACGGGGTTAGATACAGAGTAAATCTCCCTCTACACTGTCCCCATCAAACACTCCCAGGACAGGTACAGCACGGGGTTAGATACAGAGTAAATCTCCCTCTACACTGTCCCCATCAAACACTCCCAGGACAGGTACAGCACGGGGTTAGATACAGAGTAAATCTCCCTCTACACTGTCCCCATCAAACACTCCCAGGACAGGTACAGCACGGGGTTAGATACAGAGTAAATCTCCCTCTACACTGTCCCCATCAAACACTCCCAGGACAGGTACAGCACGGGGTTAGATACAGAGTAAATCTCCCTCTACACTGTCCCCATCAAACACTCCCAGGACAGGTACAGCACGGGGTTAGATACAGAGTAAATCTCCCTCTACACTGTCCCCATCAAACACTCCCAGGACAGGTACAGCACGGGGTTAGATACAGAGTAAATCTCCCTCTACACTGTCCCCATCAAACACTCCCAGGACAGGTACAGCACGGGGTTAGATACAGAGTAAATCTCCCTCTACACTGTCCCCATCAAACACTCCCAGGACAGGTACAGCACGGGGTTAGATACAGAGTAAATCTCCCTCTACACTGTCCCCATCAAACACTCCCAGGACAGGTACAGCACGGGGTTAGATACAGAGTAAATCTCCCTCTACACTGTCCCCATCAAACACTCCCAGGACAGGTACAGCACGGGGTTAGATACAGAGTAAATCTCCCTCTACACTGTCCCCATCAAACACTCCCAGGACAGGTACAGCACGGGGTTAGATACAGAGTAAATCTCCCTCTACACTGTCCCCATCAAACACTCCCAGGACAGGTACAGCACGGGGTTAGATACAGAGTAAATCTCCCTCTACACTGTCCCCATCAAACACTCCCAGGACAGGTACAGCACGGGGTTAGATACAGAGTAAATCTCCCTCTACACTGTCCCCATCAAACACTCCCAGGACAGGTACAGCACGGGGTTAGATACAGAGTAAATCTCCCTCTACACTGTCCCCATCAAACACTCCCAGGACAGGTACAGCACGGGGTTAGATACAGAGTAAATCTCCCTCTACACTGTCCCCATCAAACACTCCCAGGACAGGTACAGCACGGGGTTAGATACAGAGTAAATCTCCCTCTACACTGTCCCCATCAAACACTCCCAGGACAGGTACAGCACGGGGTTAGATACAGAGTAAATCTCCCTCTACACTGTCCCCATCAAACACTCCCAGGACAGGTACAGCACGGGGTTAGATACAGAGTAAATCTCCCTCTACACTGTCCCCATCAAACACTCCCAGGACAGGTACAGCACGGGGTTAGATACAGAGTAAATCTCCCTCTACACTGTCCCCATCAAACACTCCCAGGACAGGTACAGCACGGGGTTAGATACAGAGTAAATCTCCCTCTACACTGTCCCCATCAAACACTCCCAGGACAGGTACAGCACGGGGTTAGATACAGAGTAAATCTCCCTCTACACTGTCCCCATCAAACACTCCCAGGACAGGTACAGCACGGGGTTAGATACAGAGTAAATCTCCCTCTACACTGTCCCCATCAAACACTCCCAGGACAGGTACAGCACGGGGTTAGATACAGAGTAAATCTCCCTCTACACTGTCCCCATCAAACACTCCCAGGACAGGTACAGCACGGGGTTAGATACAGAGTAAATCTCCCTCTACACTGTCCCCATCAAACACTCCCAGGACAGGTACAGCACGGGGTTAGATACAGAGTAAATCTCCCTCTACACTGTCCCCATCAAACACTCCCAGGACAGGTACAGCACGGGGTTAGATACAGAGTAAATCTCCCTCTACACTGTCCCCATCAAACACTCCCAGGACAGGTACAGCACGGGGTTAGATACAGAGTAAATCTCCCTCTACACTGTCCCCATCAAACACTCCCAGGACAGGTACAGCACGGGGTTAGATACAGAGTAAATCTCCCTCTACACTGTCCCCATCAAACACTCCCAGGACAGGTACAGCACGGGGTTAGATACAGAGTAAATCTCCCTCTACACTGTCCCCATCAAACACTCCCAGGACAGGTACAGCACGGGGTTAGATACAGAGTAAATCTCCCTCTACACTGTCCCCATCAAACACTCCCAGGACAGGTACAGCACGGGGTTAGATACAGAGTAAATCTCCCTCTACACTGTCCCCATCAAACACTCCCAGGACAGGTACAGCACGGGGTTAGATACAGAGTAAATCTCCCTCTACACTGTCCCCATCAAACACTCCCAGGACAGGTACAGCACGGGGTTAGATACAGAGTAAATCTCCCTCTACACTGTCCCCATCAAACACTCCCAGGACAGGTACAGCACGGGGTTAGATACAGAGTAAATCTCCCTCTACACTGTCCCCATCAAACACTCCCAGGACAGGTACAGCACGGGGTTAGATACAGAGTAAATCTCCCTCTACACTGTCCCCATCAAACACTCCCAGGACAGGTACAGCACGGGGTTAGATACAGAGTAAATCTCCCTCTACACTGTCCCCATCAAACACTCCCAGGACAGGTACAGCACGGGGTTAGATACAGAGTAAATCTCCCTCTACACTGTCCCCATCAAACACTCCCAGGACAGGTACAGCACGGGGTTAGATACAGAGTAAATCTCCCTCTACACTGTCCCCATCAAACACTCCCAGGACAGGTACAGCACGGGGTTAGATACAGAGTAAATCTCCCTCTACACTGTCCCCATCAAACACTCCCAGGACAGGTACAGCACGGGGTTAGATACAGAGTAAATCTCCCTCTACACTGTCCCCATCAAACACTCCCAGGACAGGTACAGCACGGGGTTAGATACAGAGTAAATCTCCCTCTACACTGTCCCCATCAAACACTCCCAGGACAGGTACAGCACGGGGTTAGATACAGAGTAAATCTCCCTCTACACTGTCCCCATCAAACACTCCCAGGACAGGTACAGCACGGGGTTAGATACAGAGTAAATCTCCCTCTACACTGTCCCCATCAAACACTCCCAGGACAGGTACAGCACGGGGTTAGATACAGAGTAAATCTCCCTCTACACTGTCCCCATCAAACACTCCCAGGACAGGTACAGCACGGGGTTAGATACAGAGTAAATCTCCCTCTACACTGTCCCCATCAAACACTCCCAGGACAGGTACAGCACGGGGTTAGATACAGAGTAAATCTCCCTCTACACTGTCCCCATCAAACACTCCCAGGACAGGTACAGCACGGGGTTAGATACAGAGTAAATCTCCCTCTACACTGTCCCCATCAAACACTCCCAGGACAGGTACAGCACGGGGTTAGATACAGAGTAAATCTCCCTCTACACTGTCCCCATCAAACACTCCCAGGACAGGTACAGCACGGGGTTAGATACAGAGTAAATCTCCCTCTACACTGTCCCCATCAAACACTCCCAGGACAGGTACAGCACGGGGTTAGATACAGAGTAAATCTCCCTCTACACTGTCCCCATCAAACACTCCCAGGACAGGTACAGCACGGGGTTAGATACAGAGTAAATCTCCCTCTACACTGTCCCCATCAAACACTCCCAGGACAGGTACAGCACGGGGTTAGATACAGAGTAAATCTCCCTCTACACTGTCCCCATCAAACACTCCCAGGACAGGTACAGCACGGGGTTAGATACAGAGTAAATCTCCCTCTACACTGTCCCCATCAAACACTCCCAGGACAGGTACAGCACGGGGTTAGATACAGAGTAAATCTCCCTCTACACTGTCCCATCAAACACTCCCAGGACAGGTACAGCACGGGGTTAGATACAGAGTAAATCTCCCTCTACACTGTCCCCATCAAACACTCCCAGGACAGGTACAGCACGGGGTTAGATACAGAGTAAATCTCCCTCTACACTGTCCCCATCAAACACTCCCAGGACAGGTACAGCACGGGGTTAGATACAGAGTAAATCTCCCTCTACACTGTCCCCATCAAACACTCCCAGGACAGGTACAGCACGGGGTTAGATACAGAGTAAATCTCCCTCTACACTGTCCCCATCAAACACTCCCAGGACAGGTACAGCACGGGGTTAGATACAGAGTAAATCTCCCTCTACACTGTCCCCATCAAACACTCCCAGGACAGGTACAGCACGGGGTTAGATACAGAGTAAATCTCCCTCTACACTGTCCCCATCAAACACTCCCAGGACAGGTACAGCACGGGGTTAGATACAGAGTAAATCTCCCTCTACACTGTCCCCATCAAACACTCCCAGGACAGGTACAGCACGGGGTTAGATACAGAGTAAATCTCCCTCTACACTGTCCCATCAAACACTCCCAGGACAGGTACAGCACGGGGTTAGATACAGAGTAAATCTCCCTCTACACTGTCCCCATCAAACACTCCCAGGACAGGTACAGCACGGGGTTAGATACAGAGTAAATCTCCCTCTACACTGTCCCCATCAAACACTCCCAGGACAGGTACAGCACGGGGTTAGATACAGAGTAAATCTCCCTCTACACTGTCCCCATCAAACACTCCCAGGACAGGTACAGCACGGGGTTAGATACAGAGTAAATCTCCCTCTACACTGTCCCCATCAAACACTCCCAGGACAGGTACAGCACGGGGTTAGATACAGAGTAAATCTCCCTCTACACTGTCCCCATCAAACACTCCCACGACAGGTACAGCACGGGGTTAGATACAGAGTAAACCTCCCTCTACACTCCCCATCAAACACTCCCAGGACAGGTACAGCACGGGGTTAGATACTGAGTAAAGCTCCCTCTACACTCCCCATCAAACACTCCCAGGACAGGTACAGCACAGGGTTAGATACAGAGTAAAGATCGCTCTGCACTGTCCCCATCAAACACTCCCAGGACAGGTACAGCACGGGGTTAGATACAGAGTAAATCTCCCTCTACACTGTCCCCATCAAACACTCCCAGGACAGGTACAGCACGGGGTTAGATACAGAGTAAATCTCCCTCTACACTGTCCCCATCAAACACTCCCAGGACAGGTACAGCACGGGGTTAGATACAGAGTAAATCTCCCTCTACACTGTCCCCATCAAACACTCCCAGGACAGGTACAGCACGGGGTTAGATACAGAGTAAATCTCCCTCTACACTGTCCCCATCAAACACTCCCAGGACAGGTACAGCACGGGGTTAGATACAGAGTAAATCTCCCTCTACACTGTCCCCATCAAACACTCCCAGGACAGGTACAGCACGGGGTTAGATACAGAGTAAATCTCCCTCTACACTGTCCCCATCAAACACTCCCAGGACAGGTACAGCACGGGGTTAGATACAGAGTAAATCTCCCTCTACACTGTCCCCATCAAACACTCCCAGGACAGGTACAGCACGGGGTTAGATACAGAGTAAATCTCCCTCTACACTGTCCCATCAAACACTCCCAGGACAGGTACAGCACGGGGTTAGATACAGAGTAAATCTCCCTCTACACTGTCCCCATCAAACACTCCCAGGACAGGTACAGCACGGGGTTAGATACAGAGTAAATCTCCCTCTACACTGTCCCCATCAAACACTCCCAGGACAGGTACAGCACGGGGTTAGATACAGAGTAAATCTCCCTCTACACTGTCCCCATCAAACACTCCCAGGACAGGTACAGCACGGGGTTAGATACAGAGTAAATCTCCCTCTACACTGTCCCCATCAAACACTCCCAGGACAGGTACAGCACGGGGTTAGATACAGAGTAAATCTCCCTCTACACTGTCCCCATCAAACACTCCCAGGACAGGTACAGCACGGGGTTAGATACAGAGTAAATCTCCCTCTACACTGTCCCCATCAAACACTCCCAGGACAGGTACAGCACGGGGTTAGATACAGAGTAAATCTCCCTCTACACTGTCCCCATCAAACACTCCCAGGACAGGTACAGCACGGGGTTAGATACAGAGTAAATCTCCCTCTACACTGTCCCCATCAAACACTCCCAGGACAGGTACAGCACGGGGTTAGATACAGAGTAAATCTCCCTCTACACTGTCCCCATCAAACACTCCCAGGACAGGTACAGCACGGGGTTAGATACAGAGTAAATCTCCCTCTACACTGTCCCATCAAACACTCCAGGACAGGTACAGCACGGGGTTAGATACAGAGTAAATCTCCCTCTACACTGTCCCCATCAAACACTCCCAGGACAGGTACAGCACGGGGTTAGATACAGAGTAAATCTCCCTACACTGTCCCCATCAAACACTCCCAGGACAGGTACAGCACGGGGTTAGATACAGAGTAAATCTCCCTCTACACTGTCCCCATCAAACACTCCAGGACAGGTACAGCACGGGGTTAGATACAGAGTAAATCTCCCTCTACACTGTCCCATCAAACACTCCCAGGACAGGTACAGCACGGGGTTAGATACAGAGTAAATCTCCCTCTACACTGTCCCATCAAACACTCCCAGGACAGGTACAGCACGGGGTTAGATACAGAGTAAATCTCCCTCTACACTGTCCCCATCAAACACTCCCAGGACAGGTACAGCACGGGGTTAGATACAGAGTAAATCTCCCTCTACACTGTCCCATCAAACACTCCCAGGACAGGTACAGCACGGGGTTAGATACAGAGTAAATCTCCCTCTACACTGTCCCCATCAAACACTCCCAGGACAGGTACAGCACGGGGTTAGATACAGAGTAAATCTCCCTCTACACTGTCCCCATCAAACACTCCCAGGACAGGTACAGCACGGGGTTAGATACAGAGTAAATCTCCCTCTACACTGTCCCCATCAAACACTCCCAGGACAGGTACAGCACGGGGTTAGATACAGAGTAAATCTCCCTCTACACTGTCCCCATCAAACACTCCCAGGACAGGTACAGCACGGGGTTAGATACAGAGTAAATCTCCCTCTACACTGTCCCCATCAAACACTCCCAGGACAGGTACAGCACGGGGTTAGATACAGAGTAAATCTCCCTCTACACTGTCCCCATCAAACACTCCCAGGACAGGTACAGCACGGGGTTAGATACAGAGTAAATCTCCCTCTACACTGTCCCCATCAAACACTCCCAGGACAGGTACAGCACGGGGTTAGATACAGAGTAAATCTCCCTCTACACTGTCCCCATCAAACACTCCCAGGACAGGTACAGCACGGGGTTAGATACAGAGTAAAGCTCCCTCTACACTGTCCCCATCAAACACTCCCAGGACAGGTACAGCACGGGGTTAGATACAGAGTAAATGTCCCTCTACACTGTATCCATCAAACACTCCCAGGACAGGTACAGCACGGGGTTAGATACAGAGTGAAGCTCCCTCTACACCGTCCCCATCAAACACTCCCAGGACAGGTACAGCACGGGGTTAGATACAGAGTAAATCTCCCTCTACACTGTCCCATCAAACACTCCCAGGACAGGTACAGCACGGGGTTAGATACAGAGTAAATCTCCCTCTACACTGTCCCATCAAACCCTCCCAGGACAGGTACAGCACGGGGTTAGATACAGAGTAAAGGTCCCTCTACACTGTCCCCATCAAACCCTCCCAGGACAGATACTGCACGGGGTTAGATACAGAGTAAATCTCCCTCTACACTGTCCCCATCAAACACTCCCAGGACAGGTACAGCACGGGGTTAGATACAGAGTAAATCTCCCTCTACACTGTCCCCATCAAACACTCCCAGGACAGGTACAGCACGGGGTTAGATACAGAGTAAATCTCCCTCTACACTGTCCCCATCAAACACTCCCAGGACAGGTACAGCACGGGGTTAGATACAGAGTAAATCTCCCTCTACACTGTCCCCATCAAACACTCCCAGGACAGGTACAGCACGGGGTTAGATACAGAGTAAATCTCCCTACACTGTCCCCATCAAACACTCCCAGGACAGGTACAGCACGGGGTTAGATACAGAGTAAATCTCCCTCTACACTGTCCCCATCAAACACTCCCAGGACAGGTACAGCACGGGGTTAGATACAGAGTAAATCTCCCTCTACACTGTCCCCATCAAACACTCCCAGACAGGTACAGCACGGGGTTAGATTCAGAGTAAATCTCGCACTCCACTGTGCCCCTCACACACTCCCAGGACAGGTACAGCACGGGGTTAGATACAGAGTAAACTCGCTCTGCACTGTCCCCATCAAACACTCCCAAGATAGGTACAGCACGGGGTTAGATACAGAGTGAAACTCGCTCTGCACTGTCCCCATCAAACACTCCCAGGACAGGTACAGCACGGGGTTAGATACAGAGTAAATCTCGCTCTACACTGTCCCCATCAAACACTCCCAGGACAGGTACAGCACGGGGTTAGATACAGAGTAAATCCCCTCTACACTGTCCCCATCAAACACTCCAAGACAGGTACAGCACGGGGTTAGATACAGAGTAAAGTTAACTCTACACTGTCCCCATCAAACACTCCCAGGACAGGTAAAGCACGGGGTTAGATACAGAGTAAATCCCCTCTAAACTGTCCCCATTAAACACTCCCAGGATAGGTACAGCACGGGGTTAGTTACAGAGTAAAGCTCCCTCTACACTGTCCCCATCAAACACTCCCAGGACAGGTACAGCACGGGGTTAGATACAGAGTAAATCCCCTCTACACTGTCCCCATTAAACACTCCCAGGATAGGTACAGCACGGGGTTAGTTACAGAGTAAAGCTCCCTCTACACTGTCCCCATCAAACACTCCCAGGACAGGTACAGCACGGGGTTAGATACAGAGTAAATCTCCCTCTACACTGTCCCCATCAAACACTCCCAGGACAGGTACAGCACGGGGTTAGATACAGAGTAAATCTCCCTCTACACTGTCCCCATCAAACACTCCCAGGACAGGTACAGCACGGGGTTAGATACAGAGTAAATCTCCCTCTACACTGTCCCCATCAAACACTCCCAGGACAGGTACAGCACGGGGTTAGATACAGAGTAAATCTCCCTCTACACTGTCCCATCAAACACTCCAGGACAGGTACAGCACGGGGTTAGATACAGAGTAAATCTCCCTCTACACTGTCCCCATCAAACACTCCCAGGACAGGTACAGCACGGGGTTAGATACAGAGTAAATCTCCTCTACACTGTCCCATCAAACACTCCCAGGACAGGTACAGCACGGGTTAGATACAGAGTAAATCTCCCTCTACACTGTCCCCATCAAACACTCCCAGGACAGGTACAGCACGGGGTTAGATACAGAGTAAATCTCCCTCTACACTGTCCCCATCAAACACTCCCAGGACAGGTACAGCACGGGGTTAGATACAGAGTAAATCTCCCTCTACACTGTCCCATCAAACACTCCCAGGACAGGTACAGCACGGGTTAGATACAGAGTAAATCTCCCTCTACACTGTCCCCATCAAAAACTCCCAGGACAGGTACAGCACGCGGTTAGATACAGAGTAAATCTCCCTCTACACTGTCCCATCAAACACTCCCAGGACAGGTACAGCACGGGGTAGATACAGAGTAAATCTCCCTCTACACTGTCCCCATCAAACACTCCCAGGACAGGTACAGCACGGGGTTAGATACAGAGTAAATCTCCCTCTACACTGTCCCCATCAAACACTCCCAGGACAGTTACAGCACGGGGTTAGATACAGAGTAAATCTCCCTCTACACTGTCCCCATCAAACACTCCCAGGACAGGTAGTGAAGTGGGTTAGATCCAGAGTAAATCTCCCTCTATACTGTCACATCAAACACTCCCAGTACAGGTACAGCACAGGGTTAGATACAGAATAAAGAGCCCTCTACACTGTTCCCATCAAACACTCACAAGACAGGTCCAGCACGGGGTTAGATACAGAGTAAAGCTCCCTCTACACTGTCCCCATCAAACACTCCCAGGACAGGTACAGCACGGGGTTAGATACAGAGTAAATCTCTTCTACACCGTCCCATCAAACACTCCCAGGACAGGTACAGCACGGGGTTAGATACAGAGTAAATCTCCTCTACACATCCCATCAAACACTCCCAGGACAGGTACAGCACGGGGTTAGATACAGAGTAAATCTCCCTCTACACTGTCCCCATCAAACACTCCCAGGACAGGTACAGCACGGGGTTAGATACAGAGTAAATCTCCCTCTACACTGTCCCCATCAAACACTCCAGGACAGGTACAGCACGGGGTTAGATACAGAGTAAATCTCCCTACACACTGTCCCCATCAAACACTCCCAGGACAGGTACAGCACGGGGTTAGATACAGAGTAAATCTCCCTCTACACTGTCCCCATCAAACACTCCCAGGACAGGTACAGCACGGGGTTAGATACAGAGTAAATCTCCCTCTACACTGTCCCCATCAAACACTCCCAGGACAGGTACAGCACGGGGTTAGATACAGAGTAAATCTCCTCTACACTGTCCCCATCAAACACTCCCAGGACAGGTACAGCACGGGGTTAGATACAGAGTAAATCTCCCTCTACACGTCCCCATCAAAACACTCCCAGGACAGGTACAGCACGGGGTTAGATACAGAGTAAAATCTCCCTCTACACTGTCCCCATCAAACACTCCCAGGACAGGTACAGCACGGGTTAGATACAGAGTAAAGCTCCCTCTACACCGTCCCCATCAAACACTCCCAGGACAGGTACAGCACAGGGTTAGATACAGAGTAAATCTCCCTCTACACTGTCCCCATCAAACACTCCCAGGACAGGTACAGCACGGGGTTAGATACAGAGTAAATCTCCCTCTACACTGTCCCCATCAAACACTCCAGGACAGGTACAGCACGGGGTTAGATACAGAGTAAATCTCCCTCTACACTGTCCCATCAAACACTCCCAGGACAGGTACAGCACGGGGTAGATACAGAGTAAATCTCCCTCTACACTGTCCCCATCAAACACTCCCAGGACAGGTACAGCACGGGGTTAGATACAGAGTAAATCCTCTACACTGTCCCCATCAAACACTCCCAGGACAGGTACAGCACGGGGTTAGATACAGAGTAAATCTCCCTCTACACGTCCCCATCAAACACTCCAGGACAGGTACAGCACGGGGTTAGATACAGAGTAAATCTCCCTCTACACAGTCCCATCAAACACTCCCAGGACAGGTACAGCACGGGGTTAGATACAGAGTAAATCTCCCTCTACACTGTCCCCATCAAACACTCCCAGGACAGGTACAGCACTGGGTTAGATACAGAGTAAATCTCCCTCTACACTGTCCCCATCAAACACTCCCAGGACAGGTACAGCACGGGGTTAGATACAGAGTAAATCTCCCTCTACACCGTCCCCATCAAACACTCCCAGGACAGGTACAGCACGGGGTTAGATACAGAGTAAATCTCCCTCTACACTGTCCCCATCAAACACTCCCAGGACAGGTACAGCACGGGGTTAGATACAGAGTAAATCTCCCTCTACACTGTCCCCATCAAACACTCCCAGGACAGGTACAGCACGGGGTTAGATACAGAGTAAATCTCCCTCTACACTGTCCCCATCAAACACTCCCAGGACAGGTACAGCACGGGGTTAGATACAGAGTAAATCTCCCTCTACACTGTCCCCATCAAACACTCCCAGGACAGGTACAGCACGGGGTTAGATACAGAGTAAATCTCCCTCTACACTGTCCCCATCAAACACTCCCAGGACAGGTACAGCACGGGGTTAGATACAGAGTAAATCTCCCTCTACACTGTCCCATCAAACACTCAAAGGACAGGTACGGCACGGGAAAGATACAGAGTAAATCTCCCTCTACACTGTCCCCATCAACACTCCCAGGACAGGTACAGCACGGGGTTAGATACAGAGTAAATCTCCCTCTACACAGTCCCCATCAAACACTCCCAGGACAGGTACAGCACGGGGTTAGATACAGAGTAAATCTCCCTCTACACTGTCCCCATCAAACACTCCCAGGACAGGTACAGCACGGGGTTAGATACAGAGTAAATCTCCCTCTACACTGTCCCCATCAAACACTCCCAGGACAGGTACAGCACGGGGTTAGATACAGAGTAAATCTCCCTCTACACTGTCCCCATCAAACACTCCCAGGACAGGTACAGCACGGGGTTAGATACAGAGTAAATCTCCCTCTACACAGTCCCCATCAAACACTCCCAGGACAGGTACAGCACGGGGTTAGATACAGAGTAAATCTCCCTCTACACTGTCCCCATCAAACACTCCCAGGACAGGTACAGCACGGGGTTAGATACAGAGTAAATCTCCCTCTACACCGTCCCCATCAAACACTCCCAGGACAGGTACAGCACGGGGTTAGATACAGAGTAAATCTCCCTCTACACTGTCCCCATCAAACACTCCCAGGACAGGTACAGCACGGGGTTAGATACAGAGTAAATCTCCCTCTACACTGTCCCATCAAACACTCCCAGGACAGGTACAGCACGGGGTTAGATACAGAGTAAATCTCCCTCTACACTGTCCCCATCAAACACTCCCAGGACAGGTACAGCACGGGGTTAGATACAGAGTAAATCTCCCTCTACACTGTCCCCATCAAACACTCCCAGGACAGGTACAGCACGGGGTTAGATACAGAGTAAATCTCCCTCTACACTGTCCCATCAAACACTCCCAGGACAGGTACAGCACGGGGTTAGATACAGAGTAAATCTCCCTCTACACTGTCCCCATCAAACACTCCCAGGACAGGTACAGCACGGGTTAGATACAGAGTAAATCTCCCTCTACACTGTCCCCATCAAACACTCCCAGGACAGGTACAGCACGGGGTTAGATACAGAGTAAATCTCCCTCTACACTGTCCCCATCAAACACTCCCAGGACAGGTACAGCACGGGGTTAGATACAGAGTAAATCTCCCTCTACACTGTCCCCATCAAACACTCCCAGGACAGGTACAGCACGGGGTTAGATACAGAGTAAATCTCCCTCTACACTGTCCCCATCAAACACTCCCAGGACAGGTACAGCACGGGGTTAGATACAGAGTAAAGCTCCCTCTACCCTGTCCCCATCAAACACTCCCAGGACAGGTACAGCACGGGGTTAGATACAGAGTAAATCTCCCTCTACACCTGTCCCCATCAAACACTCCCAGGACAGGTACAGCACGGGGTTAGATACAGAGTAAATCTCCCTCTACACTGTCCCCATCAAACTCTCCCAGGCCAAATACAGCACGGGGTTAGATACAGAGTAAAGTTCCATCTACACTGTAACCATAAAATACTCCCAGGACAGGTACAGCACGGGTTTGGATAAAGAGTAAATCTCCCTCTGCACTGTCCCCATCAAACACTCCCAGGACAGGTACAGCACGGGGTTAGATACAG
The DNA here is from genome assembly GCF_017639515.1 of Carcharodon carcharias. Lineage (NCBI taxonomy): Eukaryota > Metazoa > Chordata > Chondrichthyes > Lamniformes > Lamnidae > Carcharodon > Carcharodon carcharias. The sequence goes on from NC_054493.1 coordinate 1,688,977, forward strand.
AGTAAATCTCCCTCTACACTGTCCCCATCCAACACTCCCAGGACAGGTACTGCACGGGTTAGATACAGAGTAAATCTCCCTCTACACTGTCCCCATCAAACACTCCCAGGACAGGTACAGCACGGGGTTAGATACAGAGTAAATCTCCCTCTACACGTCCCCATCAAACACTCCCAGGACAGGTACAGCACGGGGTTAGATACAGAGTAAATCTCCCTCTACACTGTCCCCATCAAACACTCCCAGGACAGGTACAGCACGGGGTTAGATACAGAGTAAATCTCCCTCTACACCGTCCCCATCAAACACTCCCAGGACAGGTACAGCACGGGGTTAGATACAGAGTAAATCTCCCTCTACACCGTCCCCATCAAACACTCCCAGGACAGGTACAGCACGGGGTTAGATACAGAGTAAATCTCCCTCTACACTGTCCCCATCAAACACTCCCAGGACAGGTACAGCACGGGGTTAGATACAGAGTAAATCTCCTCTACACTGTCCCCATCAAACACTCCCAGGACAGGTACAGCACGGGGTTAGATACAGAGTAAATCTCCCTCTACACTGTCCCCATCCAACACTCCCAGGACAGGTACAGCACGGGGTTAGATACAGAGTAAATCTCCCTCTACACCTGTCCCCATCAAACACTCCCAGGACAGGTACAGCACGGGTTAGATACAGAGTAAATCTCCCTCTACACCTGTCCCCATCAAACACTCCCAGGACAGGTACAGCACGGGGTTAGATACAGAGTAAATCTCCCTCTACACTGTCCCCATCAAACACTCCCAGGACAGGTACAGCACAGGGGTTAGATACAGAGTAAATCTCCCTCTACACTGTCCCCATCAAACACTCCCAGGACAGGTACAGCACGGGGTTAGATACAGAGTAAATCTCCCTCTACACTGTCCCCATCAAACACTCCCAGGACAGGTACAGCACGGGTTAGATACAGAGTAAATCTCCCTCTACACTGTCCCCATCAAACACTCCCAGGACAGGTACAGCACGGGGTTAGATACAGAGTAAATCTCCCTCTACACTGTCCCCATCAAACACTCCCAGGACAGGTACAGCACGGGGTTAGATACAGAGTAAATCTCCCTCTACACGTCCCCATCAAACACTCCCAGGACAGGTACAGCACGGGGTTAGATACAGAGTAAATCTCCCTCTACACTGTCCCCATCAAACACTCCAGGACAGGTACAGCACGGGGTTAGATACAGAGTAAATCTCCCTCTACACTGTCCCCATCAAACACTCCCAGGACAGGTACAGCACGGGGTTAGATACAGAGTAAATCTCCCTCTACACTGTCCCCATCAAACACTCCCAGGACAGGTACAGCACGGGGTTAGATACAGAGTAAATCTCCCTCTACACGTCCCATCAAACACTCCCAGGACAGGTACAGCACGGGGTTAGATACAGAGTAAAGCTCCCTCTACACTGTTCCCATCAAACACTCCCAGGACAGGTACAGCACGGGGTTAGATACAGATTAAATCTCCCTCTACACTGTCCCATCAAACACTCCCAGGACAGGTACAGCACGGGGTTAGATACAGAGTAAATCTCCCTCTACACCTTCCCCATCAAACACTCCCAGGACAGGTACAGCACGGGTTAGATACAGAGTAAATCTCCCTCTACACTGTCCCCATCAAACACTCCCAGAACAGGTACAGCACGGGGTTAGATACAGAGTAAATCTCCCTCTACACTGTCCCCATCAAACACTCCCAGGACAGGTACAGCACGGGGTTAGATACAGAGTAAAGCTCCCTCTACACTGTCCCCATCAAACACTCCCAGGACAGGTACAGCACGGGGTTAGATACAGAGTAAATCTCCCTCTACACTGTCCCCATCAAACACTCCCAGGACAGGTACAGCACGGGGTTAGATACAGAGTAAATCTCCCTCTACACTGTCCCCATCAAACACTCCCAGGACAGGTACAGCACGGGGTTAGATACAGAGTAAATCTCCCTCTACACTGTCCCCATCAAACACTCCAGGACAGGTACAGCACGGGGTTAGATACAGAGTAAATCTCCCTCTACACTGTCCCCATCAAACACTCCCAGGACAGGTACAGCACGGGGTTAGATACAGAGTAAATCTCCCTCTACACTGTCCCCATCAAACACTCCCAGGACAGGTACAGCACGGGGTTAGATACAGAGTAAATCTCCCTCTACACTGTCCCCATCAAACACTCCCAGGACAGGTACAGCACGGGGTTAGATACAGAGTAAATCTCCCTCTACACCTGTCCCCATCAAACACTCCCAGGACAGGTACAGCACGGGGTTAGATACAGAGTAAATCTCCCTCTACACTGTCCCCATCAAACACTCCCAGGACAGGTACAGCACGGGGTTAGATACAGAGTAAATCTCCCTCTACACTGTCCCCATCAAACACTCCCAGGACAGGTACAGCACGGGGTTAGATACAGAGTAAATCTCCCTCTACACCGTCCCCATCAAACACTCCCAGGACAGGTACAGCACGGGGTTAGATACAGAGTAAATCTCCCTCTACACCGTCCCCATCAAACACTCCCAGGACAGGTACAGCACGGGGTTAGATACAGAGTAAATCTCCCTCTACACCGTCCCCATCAAACACTCCCAGGACAGGTACAGCACGGGGTTAGATACAGAGTAAATCTCCCTCTACACTGTCCCCATCAAACACTCCCAGGACAGGTACAGCACGGGGTTAGATACAGAGTAAATCTCCCTCTACACTGTCCCCATCAAACACTCCCAGGACAGGTACAGCACGGGGTTAGATACAGAGTAAATCTCCCTCTACACTGTCCCCATCAAACACTCCCAGGACAGGTACAGCACGGGGTTAGATACAGAGTAAATCTCCCTCTACACCAGTCCCCATCAAACACTCCCAGGACAGGTACAGCACGGGGTTAGATACAGAGTAAATCTCCCTCTACACTGTCCCCATCAAACACTCCCAGGACAGGTACAGCACGGGGTTAGATACAGAGTAAATCTCCCTCTACACTGTCGCCATCAAACACTCCCAGGACAGGAACAGCACGGGGTTAGATACAGAGTAAAGCTCCCTCTACGCCGTCCCCATCAAACACTCCCAGGACAGGTACAGCACGGGGTTAGATACAGAGTAAATCTCCCTCTACACTGTCCCCATCAAACACTCCCAGGACAGGTACAGCACGGGGTTAGATACAGAGTAAATCTCCCTCTACACTGTCCCCATTAAACACTCCCAGGACAGCTACAGCACGGGGTTAGATACAGAGTAAATCTCCCTCTACACTGTCCCCATTAAACACTCCCAGGACAGGTACAGCACGGGGTTAGATACAGAGTAAATCTCCCTCTACACCGTCCCCATCAAACACTCCCAGGACAGGTACAGCACGGGGTTAGATACAGAGTAAATCTCCCTCTACACTGTCCCCATCAAACACTCCCAGGACTGGTACAGCACGGGGTTAGATACAGAGTAAATCTCCCTCTACACTGTCCCCATCAAACACTCCCAGGACAGGTACAGTACGGGGTTAGATACAGAGTAAATCTCCCTCTACACTGTCCCCATTAAACACTCCCAGGACAGCTACAGCACGGGGTTAGATACAGCGTAAATCTCCCTCTACACTGTCCCCATTAAACACTCCCAGGACAGGTACAGCACGGGGTTAGATACAGAGTAAATCTCCCTCTACACCGTCCCCATCAAACACTCCCAGGACAGGTACAGCACGTGGTTAGATACAGAGTAAATCTCCCTCTACACCATCCTCATCAAACACTCCCAGGACAGGTACAGCACAGGGTTAGTTACAGACTAAATCTCCCTCTACACTGTCCCCATCAAACACTCCCAGGACAGGTACAACACGGGGTTAGATACAGAGTAAATCTCCCTCTATACTATCCCCATCAAACACTCCCATGACAGTTACAGCACGGTGTTCGTTACAGAGTAAATCTCCCTCTACACTGTCCCCATCAAACACTCCCAGGAAATGTACTCAATGGGTTAGAGACAGGGTAAATCTCCCTCTTCACCGTCCCCATCAAACACTCCCAGGACAGGTACAGCACGGGGTTAGATACAGATTAATTCTCCCTCTACATTGTCCCCATCAAACACTCCCAGGACAGGTACAGCAAGGGGTAAGATACAGATTAATTCTCCCTCTACACCGTCCCCATCAAACACTCCCAGGACAGGTACAGCACGGTGTTAGATAAAGAGTGAATCTCCCTCTACAGCATCCCCATCAAACACTCCCAGGACAGCTACTGCACGGGGTTAGATACAGAGTTACGCTCAGTCTACACTGTTCCCATCAAACACTCCCAGGACAGTCACAGCACGGGGTTACATACAGAGTAAAGCTCACACTACACCATCCCCATAAAACACTCCCAGGACAGGTACAGCACGGGGTTAAATACAGAGTAAAACTCCCTCCACATTGTCCCCATCCAACACTCCCAGGACAGGTACAGCACAGGGTTAGTAACAGAGTAAATCTCCCTCTACACCGTCCCCATCAAACACTCCAAGGACAGGTACAGAACAGGGTTAGTAACAGAGTAAATCTCCCTCTACACCGTCCCCATCAAACACTCCAAGGACAGGTACAGCACAGGGTTAGTAACAGAGTAAATCTCCCTCTACACCGTCCCCATCAAACACTCCAAGGACAGTCACAGCACGGTGTTAGATACAGAGTAAATCTCCCTCTACACTGTCCCCATCAAACACTCCAAGGACAGTCACAGCACGGTGTTAGATACAGAGTAAATCTCCCTCTACAGCGTACCGATCAAACACTCCCAGGACAGGTACCGCACGGGGTTAGAAAAAGAGTTAAACTCCCTCTACACTGTCCCCATCAAACACTCCGAGGACAGGTACAGCACGGGGTTAGATACAGAGTAAAGCTTCCTCTACACTGTCCCCATCAAACACTCCCAGGACAGGTACAGCACGGGGTTAGATACAGAGTAAATCTCCCTCTACACTGTCCCCATCAAACACTCCCAGGACAGGTACAGCACGGGGTTAGATACAGAGTAAAGCTCCCTCTACACCGTCCCCATCAAACACTCCCAGGACAGGTACAGCACGGGGTTAGATACAGAGTAAATCTCCCTCTACACTGTCCCCATCAAACACTCCCAGGACAGGTACAGCACAGGGTTAGATACAGAGTAAATCTCCCTCTACACCGTCCCCATCAAACACTCCAGGACAGGTACAGCACGGGTTAGATACAGAGTAAATCTCCCTCTACACCGTCCCCATCAAACACTCCAGGACAGGTCACAGCACGGGGTTAGATACAGAGTAAATCTCCCTCTACACGTCCCCATCAAACACTCCCAGGACAGGTACAGCACGGGTTAGATACAGAGTAAAGCTCCCTCTACACTGTCCCCATCAAACACTCCCAGGACAGGTACAGCACGGGGTTAGATACAGAGTAAATCTCCCTCTACACTGTCCCCATCAAACACTCCCAGGACAGTACAGCACGGGTTAGATACAGAGTAAATCTCCCTCTACACTGTCCCCATCAAACACTCCCAGGACAGGTACAGCACTGGGTTAGATACAGAGTAAATCTCCCTCTACACCAGTCCCCATCAAACACTCCCAGGACAGGTACAGCACGGGGTTAGATACAGAGTAAATCTCCCTCTACACTATCACCATCCAACACTCCCAGGACAGGTACAGCACAGGGGTTAGATTACAGAGCTAAATCTCCCTCTACTCTGTCCCCATCAAACACTCCCAGGACAGGTACAGCACGGGTTAGATACAGAGTAAAGCTCCTCTACACTGTCCCCAACAAACTCTCCCAGGGCAGGTACAGCACGGGGTTAGATACAGAGTTAATCTCCCTCTACACCATCCTCATCAAACACTCCCAGTACAGCCAGGGTTCGATTACAAGACTAAATCTCCCCTTACACTTGTCCCCACAACACACCAGGACAGGTATAACACGGGGTTAGATACAGAGTAAATCTCCCTCTAAACGTCCCCATCAAACACTCCCATTACAGTTACAGCACGGTGTCGTTACAGAGTAAAATCTCCCTCTACACTGTCCCCCATCAAACACTCCCAGGACAGGTACAGCACAGGGTTAGTACAGAGTAAATCTCCCTCTACACCGTCCCCATCAAACACTCCAAGGACAGTCACAGCACGGTGTTAGATACAGAGTAAATCTCCCTCTACAGCGTACCGATCAAACACTCCCAGGACAGGTACAGCACGGGGTTAGATACAGAGTAAATCTCCCTCTACACTGTCCCCATCAAACACTCCCAGGACAGGTACAGCACGGGGTTAGATACAGAGTAAATCTCCCTCTACACTGTCCCCATCAAACACTCCCAGGACAGGTACAGCACGGGGTTAGATACAGAGTAAAGCTCCCTCTACACTGTCCCCATCAAACACTCCCAGGACAGGTACAGCACGGGGTTAGATACAGAGTAAATCTCCCTCTACACTGTCCCCATCAAACACTCCCAGGACAGGTACAGCACGGGGTTAGATACAGAGTAAATCTCCCTCTACACCTGTCCCCATCAAACACTCCCAGGACAGGTACAGCACGGGGTTAGATACAGAGTAAATCTCCCTCTACACCGTCCCCATCAAACACTCCCAGGACAGGTACAGCACGGGGTTAGATACAGAGTAAATCTCCCTCTACACTGTCCCCATCAAACACTCCCAGGACAGGTACAGCACAGGGGTTAGATACAGAGTAAATCTCCCTCTACACCGTCCCCATCAAACACTCCCAGGACAGGTACAGCACGGGTTAGATACAGAGTAAAGCTCCCTCTACACCTGTCCCCATCAAACACTCCCAGGACAGGTACAGCACGGGGTTAGATACAGAGTAAATCTCCCTCTACACCGTCCCCATCAAACACTCCCAGGACAGGTACAGCACGGGGTTAGATACAGAGTAAATCTCCCTCTACACTGTCCCCATCAAACACTCCCAGGACAGGTACAGCACGGGGTTAGATACAGAGTAAATCTCCCTCTACACTGTCCCCATCAAACACTCCCAGGACAGGTACAGCACGGGGTTAGATACAGAGTAAATCTCCCTCTACACTGTCCCCATCAAACACTCCCAGGACAGGTACAGCACGGGGTTAGATACAGAGTAAATCTCCCTCTACACCATCCTCATCAAACACTCCCAGGACAGGTACAGCACAGGGTTAGTTACAGACTAAATCTCCCTCTACACTGTCCCCATCAAACACTCCCAGGACAGGTACAACACGGGGTTAGATACAGAGTAAATCTCCCTCTATACTGTCCCCATCAAACACTCCCATGACAGTTACAGCACGGTGTTCGTTACAGAGTAAATCTCCCTCTACACTGTCCCCATCAAACACTCCCAGGACAGGTACAACACGGGGTTAGATACAGAGTAAATCTCCCTCTACACTGTCCCCATCAAACACTCCCAGGACAGGTACAGCACGGGGTTAGATACAGAGTAAATCTCCCTTTACACTGTCCCCATCAAACACTCCCAGGACAGGTACAGCACGGGGGTTAAGTACAGAGTAAATCTCCCTCTACACCATCCCCATCAAACACTCCCAGGACAGGTACAGCACGGGGGTTAAGTACAGAGTAAATCTCCCTCTACACCATCCCCATCAAACACTTCCAGGACAGGTACAGCACGGGGTTAGATACAGAGTAAAGATCCCTCTATACTGTCCCCATCAAACACTCCCAGGACAGGTACAGCACGGGGTTAGATACAGAGTAAATCTCCCTCTACACCGTCCCCATCAAACACTCCCAGGACAGGTACAGCACGGGGTTAGATACAGAGTAAATCTCCCTCTACACCATCACCATCAAACACTCCCAGGACAGGTACAGCACGGGGTTAGATACATAGTAAATCTCCCTCTACACCGTCCCCATCAAACACTCCCAGGACAGGTACAGCACGGGGTTAGATACAGAGTAAATCTCCCTCTACACTGTCCCCATCAAACACTCCCAGGACAGGTACAGCACGGGGTTAGATACAGAGTAAATCTCCCTCTACACTGTCCCCATCAAACACTCCCAGGACAGGTACAGCACGGGGTTAGATACAGAGTAAATCTCCCTCTACACTGTCCCCATCAAACACTCCCAGGACAGGTACAGCACAGGGTTAGATACAGAGTAATTCTCCCTCTACACTGTCCCCATCAAACACTCCCAGGACAGGTACAGCACGGGGTTAGATACAGAGTAAAACTCCCTCTACACCGTCCCCATCAAACACTCCCAGGACAGGTACAGCATGGGGTTAGATACAGAGTAAATCTCCCTCTACACCATCCCATCAAACACTCCCAGGACAGGTACAGCACGGGTTTAGATACAGAGTAAATCTCCCTTAACAGCTTCCCCATCAAACACTCCCAGGACAGGTACAGCACGGGGTAAGATACAGAGTAAATCTCCCTTTACACTGTCGCCATCAAACACTCCCAGGACAGGAACAGCACGGGGTTAGATACAGAGTAAAGCTCCCTCTACGCCGTCCCCATCAAACACTCCCAGGACAGGTACAGCACGGGGTTAGATACAGAGTAAATCTCCCTCTACACTGTCCCCATCAAACTCTCCCAGGACAGGTACAACACGGGGTTAGATACAGAGTAAATCTCCCTCTATACTGTCCCAATCAAACACTCCCATGACAGTTACAGCACGGTGTTCGTTACAGAATAAATCTCCCTCTACACTGTCCCCATCAAACACTCCCAGGAAATGTACTCAATGGGTTAGAGACAGGGTAAATCTCCCTCTTCACCGTCCCCATCAAACACTCCCAGGACAGGTACAGCACGGGGTTAGATACAGAGTAAATCTCCCTCTACACCATCCCATCAAACACTCCCAGGACAGGTACAGCACGGGGTTAGATACAGAGTAAATCTCCCTCTACACTGTCCCCATCAAACACTCCCAGGACAGGTACAGCACGGGGTTAGATACAGAGTAAATCTCCCTCTACGCTGTCCCCATCAAACACTCCCAGGACAGGTACAGCACGGGGGTTAAGTACAGAGTAAATCTCCCTCTACACCGTCCCCATCAAACACTCCCAGGACAGGTACAGCACGGGGTTAGATACAGAGTAAATCTCCCTCTACACCGTCCCCATCAAACACTCCCAGGACAGGTACAGCACGGGGTTAGATACAGAGTAAATCTCCCTCTACACTGTCCCCATCAAACACTCCCAGGACAGGTACCGCACGGGGTTAGAAAAAGAGTTAAACTCCCTCTACACCGTCCCCATCAAACACTCCCAGGACAGGTACAGCACGGGATTAGATACAGAGTAAATCTCCCTCTGCACCGTCCCCATCAAACACTCCCAGGACAGGTACAGCACGGGGTTAGATACAGAGTAAATCTCCCTCTACACTGTCCCCATCAAACACTCCCAGGACAAGTACAGCACGGGGTTAGATACAGAGTAAATCTCCCTCTACACTGTCCCCATCAAACACTCCCAGGACAGGTACAGCACAGGGTTAGATACAGAGTAAATCTCCCTCTACACTGTCCCCATCAAACACTCCCAGGACAGGAACAGCACGGGGTTACATACAGAGTAAAACTCCCTCTACACTGTCCCCATCAAACACTCCCAGGACAGGTACAGCATGGGGTTAGATACAGAGTAAATCTCCCTCTACACCATCCCATCAAACACTCCCAGGACAGGTACAGCACGGGTTTAGATACAGAGTAAATCTCCCTTAACAGCTTCCCCATCAAACACTCCCAGGACAGGTACAGCACGGGGTTAGATACAGAGTAAATCTCCCTTTACACTGTCGCCATCAAACACTCCCAGGACAGGTACAGCACGGGGTTAGATACAGAGTAAATCTCCCTCTACACTGTCCCCATCAAACACTCCCAGGACAGGTACAGCACGGGGTTAGATACAGAGTAAATCTCCCTCTACACTGTCCCCATCAAACACTCCCAGGACAGGTACAGCACGGGGTTAGATACAGAGTAAATCTCCCTCTACACTGTCCCCATCAAACACTCCCAGGACAGGTACAGCACGGGGTTAGATACAGAGTAAATCTCCCTCTACACCGTCCCCATCAAACACTCCCAGGACAGGTACAGCACGGGGTTAGATACAGAGTAAATCTCCCTCTACACCGTCCCCATCAAACACTCCCAGGACAGGTACAGCACGGGATTAGATACAGAGTAAAGCTCCCTCTACACTGTCCCCATCAAACACTCCCAGGACAGATACAGCACGGGGTTAGATACAGAGTAAATCTCCCTCTACACTGTCCCCATCAAACACTCCCAGGACAGGTACAGCACGGGGTTAGATACAGAGTAAATCTCCCTCTACACCGTCCCCATCAAACACTCCCAGGACAGGTACAGCACGGGGTTAGATAGAGTAAAGCTACCTCTACACTGTCCCCATCAAACACTCCCAGGACAGGTACAGCACGGTGTTAGTTACAGAGTAAATCTCCCTCTACACCGTCCTTATCAAACACTCACAGGACAGGTACAGCACGGGGTTAGATACAGAGTAAATCTCCCTCTACACTGTCCCCATCAAACACTCCCAGGACAGGGTACAGCACGGTGCTAGATACAGAGTAAAGCTCCCTCGACACTGTCCCCATCAAACACTCCCAGGAAGGTAGAGCACAGGGTCTAGATACAGAGTAAATCTCCCTCTACACTGTCCCCATCAAACACTCCCAGGACAGGTACAGCACGGGGTTAGATACAGAGTAAAGCTCCCTCTACACCGTCCCCAACAAACACTCCCAGGACAGGTACAGCACGGGGTTAGATACAGAGTAAATCTCCCTCTACACTGTCTCCATCAAACACTCCCAGGACAGGTACAGCACGGGGTTAGATACAGAGTAAAGCTCTCTCTACACCGTCCCCATCAAACACTCCCAGGACAGGTACAGCACGGGGTTAGATACAGAGTAAATCTCCCTATACACCGTCCCCATCAAACACTCCCAGGACTGGTACAGCACGGGGTTAGATACAGAGTAAAGATCCCGCTACGCTGTCCCCATCAAACATTCCCAGGACAGGTACAGCACAGGGTTAGATACAGAGTAAATCTCCCTCTACACTGTCCCCATCAAACACTCCCAGGACAGGTACAGCACGGGGTTAGATACAGAGTAAATCTCCCTCTACACTGTCCCCATTAAACACTCCCAGGACAGGTACAGCACGGGGTTAGATACAGCGTAAATCTCCCTCTACACTGTCTCCATCAAACACTCCCAGGACAGGTACAGCATAGGGTTAGATAAAGAGTAAACCTCCCTCTACACTGTCCCCATCAAACACTCCCAGGACAGGTACAGCACAGGGTTAGATACAGAGTAAATCTCCCTCTACACTGTCCCCATCAAACACTCCCAGGACAGGTGCAGCACGGGGTTAGATACAGAGTAAAACTCCCTCTACATCGTCCCCATCAAACAGTCCCAGGACAGGTACAGCACGGGGTTAGATACAGAGTAAATCTCCCTCTACACTGTCCCCATCAAACACTCCCAGGACAGGTACAGCACGGGGTTAGATACAGAGTAAATCTCCCTCTACACTGTCCCCATCAAACACTCCCAGGACAGGTACAGCACGGGGGTTAAGTACAGAGTAAATCTCCCTCTACACCATCCCCATCAAACACTCCCAGGACAGGTACAGCACGGGGTTAGATAAAGAGTAAAGCTCGCTCTACACCGTCCCCATAAAACACTCCCAGGACAGGTACAGCACAGGGTTAGATACAGAGTAAATCTCCCTCTACACTGTCCCCATCAAACACTCCCAGGACAGGTACAGCACGGGGTTAGATACAGAGTAAATCTCCCTCTACACCATCCTCATCAAACACTCCCAGGACAGGTACAGCACGGGGTTAGATACAGAGTAAATCTCCCTCTACACCGTCCCCATCAAACACTCCCAGGACAGGTACAGCACGGGGTTAGATACAGAGTAAATCTCCCTCTACACCGTCCCCATCAAACACTCCCAGGACAGGTACAGCACGGGGTTAGATACAGAGTAAATCTCCCTCTACACTGTCCCCATCAAACACTCCCAGGACAGGTACAGCACGGGGTTAGATACAGAGTAAAGCTCCCTCTACACTGTCCCCATCAAACACTCCCAGGACAGGTACAGCACGGGGTTAGATACAGAGTAAATCTCCCTCTACACTGTCCCCATCAAACACTCCCAGGACAGGTACAGCACGGGGTTAGATACAGAGTAAATCTCCCTCTACACTGTCCCCATCAAACACTCCCAGGACAGGTACAGCACGGGGTTAGATACAGAGTAAATCTCCCTCTACACTGTCCCCATCAAACACTCCCAGGACAGGTACAGCACGGGGTTAGATACAGAGTAAATCTCCCTCTACACTGTCCCCATCAAACACTCCCAGGACAGGTACAGCACGGGGTTAGATACAGAGTAAATCTCCCTCTACACTGTCCCCATCAAACACTCCCAGGACAGGTACAGCACAGGGTTAGATACAGAGTAAAGCTCCCTCTACACCGTCCCCATCAAACACTCCCAGGACAGGTACAGCACGGGGTTAGATACAGAGTAAATCTCCCTCTACACTGTCCCCATCAAACACTCCCAGGACAGGTACAGCACGGGGTTAGATACAGAGTAAATCTCCCTCTACACTGTCCCCATCAAACACTCCCAGGACAGGTACAGCACGGGGTTAGATACAGAGTAAATCTCCCTCTACACTGTCCCATCAAACACTCCCAGGACAGGTACAGCACGGGGTTAGATACAGAGTAAATCTCCCTCTACACTGTCCCCATCAAACACTCCCAGGACAGGTACAGCACGGGGTTAGATACAGAGTAAATCTCCCTCTACACTGTCCCCATCAAACACTCCCAGGACAGGTACAGCACGGGGTTAGATACAGAGTAAATCTCCCTCTACACCGTCCCCATCAAACACTCCCAGGACAGGTACAGCACGGGGTTAGATACAGAGTAAATCTCCCTCTACACTGTCCCCATCAAACACTCCCAGGACAGGTACAGCACGGGGTTAGATACAGAGTAAATCTCCCTCTACACTGTCCCCATCAAACACTCCCAGGACAGGTACAGCACGGGATTAGATACAGAGTAAAGCTCCCTCTACACCGTCCCCATCAAACACTCCCAGGACAGGTACAGCACGGGGTTAGATACAGAGTAAATCTCCCTCTACACTGTCCCCATCAAACACTCCCAGGACAGGTACAGCACGGGGTTAGATACAGAGTAAATCTCCCTCTACACTGTCCCCATCAAACACTCCCAGGACAGGTACAGCACGGGGTTAGATACAGAGTAAATCTCCCTCTACACTGTCCCCATCAAACACTCCCAGGACAGGTACAGCACGGGGTTAGATACAGAGTAAATCTCCTCTACACTGTCCCCATCAAACACTCCCAGGACAGGTACAGCACGGGGTTAGATACAGAGTAAAGCTCCCTCTACACTGTCCCCATCAAACACTCCCAGGACAGGTACAGCACGGGGTTAGATACAGAGTAAATCTCCCTCTACACTGTCCCCATCAAACACTCCCAGGACAGGTACAGCACGGGGTTAGATACAGAGTAAAGCTCTCTCTACACTGTCCCCATCAAACACTCCCAGGACAGGTACAGCACCGGGTTAGATACAGAGTAAATCTCCCTCTACACTGTCCCCATCAAACACTCCCAGGACAGGTACAGCACGGGGTTAGATACAGAGTAAATCTCTCTCTACACCATCCCCATCAAACACTCCCAGGACAGATACAGCACCGGGTTAGATACAGAGTAAAGCTTCCTCTACACTATCACCATCCAACACTCCCAGGACAGGTACAGCACAGGGTTAGTTACAGACTAAATCTCCCTCTACACTGTCCCCATCAAACACTCCCAGGACAGGTACAACACGGGGTTAGATACAGAGTAAATCTCCCTCTACACTGTCCCCATCAAACACTCCCAGGACAGGTACAGCACGGGGTTAGATACAGAGTAAATCTCCCTCTACACTGTCCCCATCAAACACTCCCAGGGCAGGTACAGCACGGAGTTAGATACAGAGTAAATCTCCCTCTACACTGTCCCCATCAAACACTCCCAGGACAGGTACAGCACGGGGTTAGATACAGAGTAAATCTCCCTCTACACTGTCCCCATCAAACACTCCCAGGACAGGTACAGCACGGGGTTAGATACAGAGTAAATCTCCCTCTACACTGTCCCCATCAAACACTCCCAGGACAGGTACAGCACGGGGTTAGATACAGAGTAAATCTCCCTCTACACCGTCCCCATCAAACACTCCCAGGACAGGTACAGCACGGGGTTAGATACAGAGTAAAGCTCCCTCTACACTGTCCCCATCAAACACTCCCAGGACAGGTACAGCACGGGTTAGATACAGAGTAAATCTCCCTCTACACTGTCCCCATCAAACACTCCCAGGACAGGTACAGCACGGGGTTAGATACAGAGTAAATCTCCCTCTACACTGTCCCCATCAAACACTCCCAGGACAGGTACAGCACGGGGTTAGATACAGAGTAAATCTCCCTCTACACCGTCCCCATCAAACACTCCCAGGACAGGTACAGCACGGGGTTAGATACAGAGTAAATCTCCCTCTACACCTGTCCCCATCAAACACTCCCAGGACAGGTACAGCACGGGGTTAGATACAGAGTAAATCTCCCTCTACACTGTCCCCATCAAACACTCCCAGGACAGGTACAGCACGGGGTTAGATACAGAGTAAATCTCCCTCTACACTGTCCCCATCAAACACTCCCAGGACAGGTACAGCACGGGGTTAGATACAGAGTAAATCTCCCTCTACACTGTCCCCATCAAACACTCCCAGGACAGGTACAGCACGGGGTTAGATACAGAGTAAATCTCCCTCTACACTGTCCCCATCAAACACTCCCAGGACAGGTACAGCACGGGTTAGATACAGAGTAAATCTCCCTCTACACTGTCCCCATCAAACACTCCCAGGACAGGTACAGCACGGGGTTAGATACAGAGTAAATCTCCCTCTACACTGTCCCCATCAAACACTCCCAGGACAGGTACAGCACGGGGTTAGATACAGAGTAAATCTCCCTCTACACCGTCCCCATCAAACACTCCCAGGACAGGTACAGCACGGGGTTAGATACAGAGTAAATCTCCCTCTACACTGTCCCCATCAAACACTCCCAGGACAGGTACAGCACGGGGTTAGATACAGAGTAAATCTCCCTCTACACGTCCCCATCAAACACTCCCAGGACAGGTACAGCACGGGGTTAGATACAGAGTAAAGCTCCCTCTACACCTGTCCCCATCAAACACTCCCAGGACAGGTACAGCACGGGGTTAGATACAGAGTAAATCTCCCTCTACACCGTCCCCATCAAACACTCCCAGGACAGGTACAGCACGGGGTTAGATACAGAGTAAATCTCCCTCTACACTGTCCCCATCAAACACTCCCAGGACAGGTACAGCACGGGGTTAGTTACAGAGTAAATCTCCCTCTACACTGTCCCCATCAAACACTCCCAGGACAGGTACAGCACGGGGTTAGATACAGAGTAAATCTCCCTCTACACTGTCCCCATCAAACACTCCCAGGACAGGTACAGCACGGGGTTAGATACAGAGTAAATCTCCCTCTACACTGTCCCCATCAAACACTCCCAGGACAGGTACAGCACGGGGTTAGATACAGAGTAAATCTCCCTCTACACCGTCCCCATCAAACACTCCCAGGACAGGTACAGCACGGGGTTAGATACAGAGTAAATCTCCCTCTACACCGTCCCCATCAAACACTCCCAGGACAGGTACAGGACAGGGGTTAGATACAGAGTAAATCTCCCTCTACACTGTCCCCATCAAACACTCCCAGGACAGGTACAGCACGGGGTTAGATACAGAGTAAATCTCCCTCTACACTGTCCCCATCAAACACTCCCAGGACAGGTACAGCACGGGGTTAGATACAGAGTAAATCTCCCTCTACACTGTCCCCATCAAACACTCCCAGGACAGGTACAGCACGGGGTTAGATACAGAGTAAATCTCCCTCTACACCGTCCCCATCAAACACTCCCAGGACAGGTACAGCACGGGGTTAGATACAGAGTAAATCTCCCTCTACACCAGTCCCATCAAACACTCCCAGGACAGGTACAGCACGGGGTTAGATACAGAGTAAATCTCCCTCTACACTGTCCCCATCAAACACTCCCAGGACAGGTACAGCACGGGGTTAGATACAGAGTAAATCTCCCTCTACACTGTCCCCATCAAACACTCCCAGGACAGGAACAGCACGGGGTTAGATACAGAGTAAATCTCCCTCTACACTGTCCCCATCAAACACTCCCAGGACAGGTACAGCACGGGGTTAGATACAGAGTAAAGCTCCCTCTACACTGTCCCCATCAAACACTCCCAGGACAGGTACAGCACGGGGTTAGATACAGAGTAAATCTCCCTCTACACTGTCCCCATCAAACACTCCCAGGACAGGTACAGCACGGGGTTAGATACAGAGTAAAGCTCCCTCTATACTGTCCCTATCAAACACTCCCAGGACAGGTACAGCACGGGTTAGATACAGAGTAAAGCTCCCTCTACACTGTCCCCATCAAAAATGCTCAGGACAGGTACAGCACGGGAATAAATACAGAGTAAATCTCCCTCTATACTGTCCCCATCAAACACTCCCAGGGCAGGTACAGCACGGGGTTAGATACAGAGTAAATCTCCCTCTACACTGTCCCCATCAAACACTCCCAGGACAGGTACAGCAATGGGTTAGAGACAGAGTAAATCTCCCTCTACACCGTCCCCATCAAACACTCCCAGGACAGGTACAGCATGGGGTTAGATACCGAGTAAATCTCCCTCTACACCATCCCATCAAACACTCCCAGGACAGGTACAGCACGGGGTTAGATACAGAGTAAAGCTCCCTCTACACCGTCCCCATCAAACACTCCCAGGACAGGTACAGCACGGGGTTAGATACAGAGTAAATCTCCCTCTACACTGTCCCCATCAAACACTCCCAGGACAGGTACAGTACGGGGTTAGATACAGAGTAAATCTCCCTCTACACTGTCCCCATTAAACACTCCCAGGACAGCTACAGCACGGGGTTAGATACAGAGTAAATCTCCCTCTACACTGTCCCCATTAAACACTCCCAGGACAGGTACAGCACGGGGTTAGATACAGAGTAAATCTCCCTCTACACCGTCCCCATCAAACACTCCCAGGACAGGTACAGCACGGGGTTAGATACAGAGTAAATCTCCCTCTACACCGTCCCCATCAAACACTCCCAGGACAGGTACAGCACGGGATTAGATACAGAGTAAAGCTCCCTCCACACTGACCCATCAAACACTCCCAGGACAGCTACAGCACAGGGTTAGATACAGAGTAAAGCTCGCTCTACACTGTCCCCATCAAACACTCCCAGGACAGGTACAGCACGGGGTTCGATACAGAGTAAATCTCCCTCTTCACTGTCCCCATCAAACACTCCCAGGACAGGAACAGCACGGGGTTAGATACAGAGTAAATCTCCCTCTACACCGTCCCCATCAAACACTCCCAGGACAGGTACAGCACGGGGTTAGATAGAGTAAAGCTACATCTACACTGTGTCCATCAAACACTCCCAGGACACGTACAGCTCGGTGTTTGTTAGAGAGTAAATCTCCCTCTACACCGTCCCCATCAAACACTCACAGGACAGCTACAGCACGGGGTTAGATACAGAGTAAATCTCCCTCTACACTGTCCCCATCAAACACTCCACGGACGGGTACAGCACGGTGCTAGATACAGAGTAAAGCTCCCTCGACACTGTCCCCATCAAACACTCCCAGGACAGGTACAGCACGGGGTTAGATACAGAGTAAATCTCCCTCTACACCGTCCCCATCAAACACTCCCAGGACAGGTACAGCACGGGGTTAGATACAGAGTAAATCTCCCTCTACACTGTCCCCATCAAACACTCCCAGGATGGGAAGAGCACAGGTCTAGATACAGAGTAAATCTCCCTCTACACTGTCACCATCAAACACTCCCAGGACAGGTACAGCACGGGGTTAGATACAGAGTAAAGCTACCTCTACACCGTCCCCAACAAACACTCCCAGGACATGTACAGCACGGGGTTAGATACAGAGTAAATCTCCCTCTACACTGTCTCCATCAAACACTCCCAGGACAGGTACAGCACGGGGTTAGATACAGAGTAAAGCTCTCTCTACACCGTCCCCATCAAACACTCCCAGGACAGGTACAGCACGGGGTTAGATACAGAGTAAATCTCCCTATACACCGTCCCCATCAAACACTCCCAGGACTGGTACAGCACGGGGTTAGATACAGAGTAAAGATCCCGCTACGCTGTCCCCATCAAACATTCCCAGGACAGGTACAGCACAGGGTTAGATACAGAGTAAATCTCCCTCTACACTGTCCCCATCAAACACTCCCAGGACAGGTACAGCACGGGGTTAGATACAGAGTAAATCTCCCTCTACACTGTCCCCATTAAACACTCCCAGGACAGGTACAGCACGGGGTTAGATACAGCGTAAATCTCCCTCTACACTGTCTCCATCAAACACTCCCAGGACAGGTACAGCATAGGGTTAGATAAAGAGTAAACCTCCCTCTACACTGTCCCCATCAAACACTCCCAGGACAGGTACAGCACAGGGTTAGATACAGAGTAAATCTCCCTCTACACTGTCCCCATCAAACACTCCCAGGACAGGTGCAGCATGGGGTTAGATACAGAGTAAAACTCCCTCTACATCGTCCCCATCAAACAGTCCCAGGACAGGTACAGCACGGGGTTAGATACAGAGTAAATCTCCCTCTACACTGTCCCCATCAAACACTCCCAGGACAGGTACAGCACGGGGTTAGATACAGAGTAAATCTCCCTCTACACTGTCCCCATCAAACACTCCCAGGACAGGTACAGCACGGGGTTAGATACAGAGTAAATCTCCCTCTACACTGTCCCCATCAAACACTCCCAGGACAGGTACAGCACGGGGTTAGATACAGAGTAAATCTCCCTCTACACCAGTCCCCATCAAACACTCCCAGGACAGGTACAGCACGGGGTTAGATAAAGAGTAAAGCTCGCTCTACACCGTCCCCATAAAACACTCCCAGGACAGGTACAGCACAGGGTTAGATACAGAGTAAATCTCCCTCTACACTGTCCCCATAAAACACTTCCAGGACAGGTACAGCACGGGGTTAGATACAGAGTAATTCTCCCTCTACACTGTCCCCATAAAACACTCCCAGGACAGGTACAGCACGGGGTTAGATACAGAGTAAATCTCCCTCTACACTGTCCCCATCAAACACTCCCAGGACAGGTACAGCACGGGGTTAGATACAGAGTAAATCTCCCTCTACACCGTCCCCATCAAACACTCCAGGGACAGGTACAGCACGGGGTTAGATACAGAGTAAATCTCCCTCTACACTGTCCCCATCAAACACTCCCAGGACAGGTACAGCACGGGGTTAGATACAGAGTAAAGCTCCCTCTACACCGTCCCCATCAAACACTCCCAGGACAGGTACAGCACGGGGTTAGATACAGAGTAAATCTCCCTCTACACCGTCCCCATCAAACACTCCCAGGACAGGTACAGCACGGGGTTAGATACAGAGTAAATCTCCCTCTACACTGTCCCCATCAAACACTCCCAGGACAGGTACAGCACGGGGTTAGATACAGAGTAAATCTCCCTCTACACTGTCCCCATCAAACACTCCCAGGACAGGTACAGCACGGGGTTAGATACAGAGTAAATCTCCCTCTACACCGTCCCCATCAAACACTCCCAGGACAGGTACAGCACGGGGTTAGATACAGAGTAAATCTCCCTCTACACTGTCCCCATCAAACACTCCCAGGACAGGTACAGCACGGGGTTAGATACAGAGTAAAGCTCCCTCTACACTGTCCCCATCAAACACTCCCAGGACAGGTACAGCACGGGGTTAGATACAGAGTAAATCTCCCTCTACACCAGTCCTCATCAAACACTCCCAGGACAGGTACAGCACGGGGTTAGATACAGAGTAAATCTCCCTCTACACCGTCCCCATCAAACACTCCCAGGACAGGTACAGCACGGGGTTAGATACAGAGTAAATCTCCCTCTACACCTGTCCCCATCAAACACTCCCAGGACAGGTACAGCACGGGGTTTGATACAGAGTAAATCTCCCTCTACACTGTCCCCATCAAACACTCCCAGGACAGGTACAGCACGGGGTTAGAT
The DNA here is from genome assembly GCF_017639515.1 of Carcharodon carcharias. Lineage (NCBI taxonomy): Eukaryota > Metazoa > Chordata > Chondrichthyes > Lamniformes > Lamnidae > Carcharodon > Carcharodon carcharias. The sequence continues at coordinate 1,709,512 of NC_054493.1, forward strand.
ACAGAGTAAATCTCCCTCTACACTGTCCCCATCAAACACTCCCAGGACAGGTACAGCACGGGGTTAGATACAGAGTAAATCTCCCTCTACAGCTGTCCCCATCAAACACTCCCAGGACAGGTACAGCACGAGGTTAGATACAGAGTAAATCTCCCTCTACACTGTCCCATCAAACACTCCCAGGACAGGTACAGCACGGGGTTAGATACAGAGTAAATCTCCCTCTACACTGTCCCCATCAAACACTCCCAGGACAGGTACAGCACGGGGTTAGATACAGAGTAAATCTCCCTCTACACCGTCCCCATCAAACACTCCCAGGACAGGTACAGCACAGGGTTAGATACAGAGTAAATCTCCCTCTACACCGTCCCCATCAAACACTCCCAGGACAGGTACAGCACGGGGTTAGATACAGAGTAAATCTCCCTCTACAGCTTCCCCATCAAACACTCCCAGGACAGGTACAGCACGGGGTTAGATACAGAGTAAATCTCCCTCTACACTGACCCCATCAAACACTCCCAGGACAGGTACAGCACGGGGTAAGATACAGAGTAAATCTCCCTCTACACTGTCGCCATCAAACACTCCCAGGACAGGTACAGCACGGGGTTAGATACAGAGTAAATCTCCCTTAACAGCTTCCCCATCAAACACTCCCAGGACAGGTACAGCACGGGGTTAGATACAGAGTAAATCTCCCTCTACACTGTCCCCATCAAACACTCCCAGGACAGGTACAGCACGGGGTTAGATACAGAGTAAATCTCCCTCTACACTGTCCCCATCAAACACTCCCAGGACAGGTACAGCACGGGGTTAGATACAGAGTAAATCTCCCTCTACACCGTCCCCATCAAACACTCCCAGGACAGGTACAGCACGGGGTTAGATACAGAGTAAATCTCCCTCTACACTGTCCCCATCAAACACTCCCAGGACAGGTACAGCACGGGGTTAGATACAGAGTAAATCTCCCTCTACACTGTCCCCATCAAACACTCCCAGGACAGGTACAGCACGGGGTTAGATACAGAGTAAATCTCCCTCTACACTGTCCCCATCAAACACTCCCAGGACAGGTACAGCACGGGGTTAGATACAGAGTAAATCTCCCTCTACACTGTCCCCATCAAACACTCCCAGGACAGGTACAGCACGGGGTTAGATACAGAGTAAATCTCCCTCTACACTGTCCCCATCAAACACTCCCAGGACTGGTACAGCACGGGGTTAGATACAGAGTAAATCTCCCTCTACACTGTCCCCATCAAACACTCCCAGGACAGGTACAGCACGGGGTTAGAAACAGGGTAAAGCTCTCTCTACACTGTCTCCATCAAACACTCCCAGGACAGCTACAGCACAGGGTTAGATACAGAGTAAAGCTTCCTCGACACTGTCCCCATCAAACACTCCCAGGACAGGTACAGCACGGGGTTAGATACAGAGTAAATCTCCCTCTACACTGTCCCCATCAAACACTCCCAGGACAGGTACAGCACGGGGTTAGAAACAGGGTAAAGCTCTCTCTACACTGTCTCCATCAAACACCCCCAGGACAGTTACAGCACCGGGTTAGATACAGAGTAAAGCTTCCTCGACACTGTCCCCATCAAACACTCCCAGGACAGGTACAGCACGGGGTTAGATACAGAGTAAATCTCTCTCTACACCATCCCCATCAAACACTCCCAGGACAGATACAGCACCGGGTTAGATACAGAGTACAGCTTCCTCTACACTATCACCATCCAACACTCCCAGGACAGGTACAGCACAGGGTTAGTTACAGACTAAATCTCCCTCTACACTGTCCCCATCAAACACTCCCAGGACAGGTACAACACGGGGTTAGATACAGAGTAAATCTCCCTCTACACTGTCCCCATCAAACACTCCCAGGACAGGTACAGCACGGGGTTAGATACAGAGTAAATCTCCCTCTACACTGTCCCCATCAAACACTCCCAGGACAGGTACAGCACGGAGTTAGATACAGAGTAAATCTCCCTCTACACTGTCCCATCAAACACTCCCAGGACAGGTACAGGGGTTAGATACAGAGTAAATCTCCCTCTACACTGACCCCATCAAACACTCCCAGGACAGGTACAGCACGGGGTTAGATACAGAGTAAATCTCCCTCTACACTGTCCCCATCAAACACTCCCAGGACAGGTACAGCACGGGGTTAGATACAGAGTCAACCACACTCTACACCGTCCCCGTTAAACACTCCCAGGACAGGTACAGCACGGCGTTAGATACAGAGTAAAGCTCCCTCTACACTGTCCCCATCAAACACTCCCAGGACAGGTACAGCACAGGGTTAGACACAGAGTAAATCTCCCTCTACACTGTCCCCATCAAACACTCCCAGGACAGGTACAGCACGGGGTTAGATACAGAGTAAATCTCCCTCTACACCGTCCCCATCAAACACTCCCAGGACAGGTACAGCACGGGGTTAGATACAGAGTAAATCTCCCTCTACACCGTCCCCATCAAACACTCCCAGGACTGGTACAGCACGGGGTTAGATACAGAGTAAATCTCCCTCTACACCGTCCCCATCAAACACTCCCAGGACAGGTACAGCACGGGGTTAGATACAGAGTAAATCTCCCTCTACACTGTCCCCATCAAACACTCCCAGGACAGGTACAGCACGGGGTTAGATACAGAGTAAATCTCCCTCTACACTGTCCCCATCAAACACTCCCAGGACAGGTACAGCACGGGGTTAGATACAGAGTAAATCTCCCTCTACACTGTCCCCATCAAACACTCCCAGGACAGGTACAGCACGGGGTTAGATACAGAGTAAATCTCCCTCTACACTGTCCCCATCAAACACTCCCAGGACAGGTACAGCACAGGGTTAGATACAGAGTAAATCTCCCTCTACACTGTCCCCATCAAACACTCCCAGGACAGGTACAGCACGGGGTTAGATGCAGAGTAAATCTCCCTCTACACTGTCCCCATCAATCACTCCCAGGACAGGTACAGCACTGGGTTAGATACAGAGTAAATCTCCCTCTACGCCGTCCCCATCAAACACTCCCAGGACAGGTACAGCACGGGGTTAGATACAGAGTAAAGCTCCCTCTACACCGTCCCCATCAAACACTCCACGGGCAGGTACAGCACGGGGTTAGATACAGAGTAAAGCTCCCTCTACACCGTCCCCATCAAACACTCCCAGGACAGGTACAGCACGGGGTTAGATACAGAGTAAATCTCCCTCTACACTGTCCCCATCAAACACTCCCAGGACAGGTACAGCACGGGGTTAGTTACGGAGTAAATCTCCCTCTACACTGTCCCCATCAAACACTCCCAAGACAGGTACAGCACGGGGTTAGATAGAGTAAATCTCCCTCTTCACTGTCACCATCAAACACTCCCAGGACAGGTACAGCACGGGGTTAGATACAGAGTAAATCTCCCTCTACACTGTCCCCATCAAACACTCCCAGGACAGGTACAGCACGGGGTTAGATACAGAGTAAAGCTCGCTCTACACCGTCCCCATCAAACACTCCCACGACAGGAACAGCATAGTCTTAGTTACAGAGTAAAACTCCCTCAACACCGTCCCTATCAAACACTCCCAGGACAGGTACAGCACAGGGTTAGATACAAAGTAAATCTCCCTCTACACTGTCCCCATCAAACACTCCCTGGACATGTACAGCACGGGGTTAGATACAAAGTAAATCTCCCTCTACACTGTCCCCATCAAACACTCCCAGGACAGGTACAGCACGGGGTTAGATACAGAGTAAATCTCCCTCTACACTGTCCCCATCAAACACTCCCAGGACATGTACAGCTCGGGGTTAGATACAGAGTAAATCTCTCTCTACACTGTCCCCATCAAACACTCCCAGGACAGATACAGCACCGGGTTAGATACAGAGTAAAGCTTCCTCTACACTATCACCATCAAACACTCCCAGGACAGGTACAGCATGGGGTTAGATACAGAGTAAATCTCCCTCTACACTGTCCCCATCAAACGTTCCCAGGACAGGTACAGCACGGGGTTAGATACAGGGTAAATCTCCCTCTACACTGTCCCCATCAAACACTCCCAGGACAGGTACAGCACGGGGTTAGATACAGGGTAAATCTCCCTCTACACCATCCCCATCAAACACTCCCAGGACAGGTACAGCACGGGGAGAGATACACAGTAAATCCCCCTCTACACTGTCCCCATCAAACACTCCCAGGACAGGTACAGCACGGTGTTAGATACAGAGTAAAGCTCCCTCTACACTGTCCCCATCAAACACTCCCAGGACAGGTACAGCACGGGGTTAGATAGAGTAAATCTCCCTCTTCACTGTCCCCATGAAAAACTCCCAGGACAGGTACAGCACGGGGTTAGATACAGAGTAAAGCTCTCTCTACACTGTCCCCATCAAACACTCCCAGGACAGGTACAGCACGGGGTTAGATAGAGTAAATCTCCCTCTTCACTGTCCCCATGAAAAACTCCCAGGACAGGTACAGCACGGGGTTAGATACAGAGTAAAGATCCCTCTACACTTTCCCCATCAAACACTCCCAGGACAGGTACAGCACGGGGTTAGATACAGGGTAAATCTCCCTCTACACCGTCCCCATCAAACACTCCCAGGACAGGTACAGCACGGGGTTAGATACAGAGTAAATCTCCCTCTACACTGTCCCCATCAAACACTCCCAGGACAGGTACAGCACGGGGTTAGATACAGAGTAAAGATCCCTCTACACCGTCCCCATCAAACACTCCCAGGACAGGTACAGCACGGGGTTAGATACAGAGTAAATCTCCCTCTACACTTTCACCATCAAACACTCCCAGGACAGATACAGCACGGGGTTAGATACAGAGTAAATCTCCCTCTACACTTTCACCATCAAACACTCCCAGGACAGATACAGCACGGGGTTAGATACAGAGTAAAGCTCCCTCTAACTCCTCTCCAGAAGGTGACTGGATTTAATGGGATTATCGATCTGACACAATCCCTGTCACCAGCTGCTGTCCAGACACAAGCTCTGTTGTCTATTATCTGTCCGTTGGACATCTAATCCCAGGGAGCAGCGAGCTGAGCGCCTCACCGAGCAGAACAGAAGCAGCACTTTCAAGAGAAATTCAAGTAAACCCAAAATATGTGTGTGTACGTGTGTGTGTCTGTGTCTATCTTGTGTATCTTTTTGTTAGCATGTGTGTTTGTGTGTGTGTGTGCGAGCATGTGTGTCTGTGTGTGTGTGTGTGTGTGAGCATTAATGTGTGAGTGAGCGTGTGTGTGTGAGCATGCGTGTGTGTGAGCACTCCTGTGTGTGTGTGAGCGTGTGAGCACGCATGTGTGTGTGCATGTGTGTCAGTGATCATGTGTGTGTGAGTGTGTGTCTTTAAGTGTGTGTATGAGTGTGTGTAAAGTGTGTTTATTTGTGTGAGTGTGTGTGAGAATGAGTGTGTGTGTATATGTGGGTGTGGGTGTTACTGTGTGTGTGTGTGTATTTATGTGTTTGTATGAGTGTGTGTAAAGTGTGTTTGTGTTTATGTGTGTGTGTGAGAATGAGTGTGTGTGTGTATGTGGGTGTGGGTGTTACTGTGTGTCTGTGTGTGTGTATTTATGTGTGTGTATGAGTGTGTGTAAAGTGTGTGTGTGTTTGTGTGAGTGTGTGTGAGAATGAGTGTGTGTGTTTGTGGGTGTGGGTGTTACTGTGTGTGGGTGTGTGTGTACTTAAGTGTGTATATGACTGTGTGAGTTTGTGTACAAGTGTGTGTGTGTTTGTGTGAGTGCATATGAGAATGAGTGTGTGTGAGATTCAGTGTGTGAGCATGTGGGTGTGAGTGTGTGTGTGTGTGAGTGTATGCCAGTGTGTGTTGTGAGGTTGTTAGCTTCTGTGAGTGTGTGTGAGTGAGTGTGTGTGTGAATGTTTTTGTGGATGTGTGTGTGAATGGGTGTGTGTGTGAGTGTATGTGAGTGTGTGTGGTGAGGTTGTTAGTTTTTGTGTGAGTGTGTTAGAGTGAGTGTGTGTGAGTGTTTGTGTGTATGTGGGAGTGGGTGTGTGTCAGTGGGTGCGGTGAGGTTGTTAGTTTTTGTGTGAGTGTGTTAGAGTGAGTGTGTGTGTGGATGTTTGTGTGTATCTGGGTGTGTGTCAGTGGGTGTGGTGAGGTTGTTAGTTTTTGTATGAGTGTGTTAGAGTGAGTGTGTGTGTGGATGTTTGTGTGTATGTGGGTGTGTGTCAGTGTGTGTGGTGAGGTTGTTAGTTTTTGTATGAGTGTGTTAGAGTGAGTGTGTGTGTGGATGTTTGTGTGTATGTGGGTGTGTGTCAGTGTGTGTGGTGAGGTTGTTAGTTTTTGTGTCAGTGTGTTAGAGTGAGTGTGTGTGAGTGTTTGTGTGTATGTGGGTGTGTGTCAGTGTGTGTGGTGAGGTTATTAGTTTTTGTGTGAGTGTGTTAGAGTGAGTGTGTGTGAGTGTTTGTGTGTATGTGGGAGTGGGTGTGTGTCAGTGTGTGTGGTGAGGTTGTTAGTTTTTGTATGAGTGTGTTAGAGTGAGTGTGTGTGTGGATGTTTGTGTGTATGTGGGTGTGTGTCAGTGTGTGTGGTGAGGTTGTTAGTTTTTGTATGAGTGTGTTAGAGTGAGTGTGTGTGTGGATGTTTGTGTGTATGTGGGTGTGTGTCAGTGTGTGTGGTGAGGTTGTTAGTTTTTGTGTGTGTGTTAGAGTGAGTGTGTGTGAGTGTTTGTGTGTATGTGGGAGTGGGTGTGTGTCAGTGTGTGTGGTGAGGTTGTTAGTTTTTGTATGAGTGTGTTAGAGTGAGTGTGTGTGTGGATGTTTGTGTGTATGTGGGTGTGTGTCAGTGTGTGTGGTGAGGTTGTTAGTTTTTGTTTGAGGGTGTCTGTGAGTGAGTGTGTGAGTGAGCACGAGTGAGAGTGTGTGGTGAGGTTGTTAGTTTTTGCATGAGGGTGTGTTAGAGTGAGTGTGTGTGTGGGTGTATGGGTGTGTGTGTAAGGGAGTGTGTGTGTGTCTGTATGTACATTTGTCTGTGCATTCGAGTATGTCCCTCTGTGTGTGCGTGTGTCTGTTAGTGGGTGTCAGTGTGACTGTGTTAGTGTTACTCTGTGTGTTAGTGTTCATGAGTTTGTGTGTATTTCAGCAATTGGTGCGGGGGTGTTTTAACCCCGACACCCCTCCCTATCTCTGTAACCTCCTCCAGCTCCTACACCCCTCCCTATCTCTGTAACCTCCTCCAGCCCCTACACCCCTCCCTATCTCTGTAACCACCTCCAGGCCCCTACACCCCTCCCTATCTCTGTAACCTCCACCAGCCCCTACACCCCTCCCTATCTCTGTAACCCCCTCCAGCCCCTACACCCCTCCCTATCTCTGCAAACTCCTCCAGCTCCTACACCCCTCCCTATCTCTGTAACCTCATCCAGCCCCTACACCCCTCCCTATCTCTGTAACCTCCTCCAGCCCCTACAACCCTCCCTATCTCTGTAACCTCCTCCAGCTCCTACATCCCTCCCTATCTCTGTAACCTCATCCAGCTCCTACATCCCTCCCTATCTCTGTAACCTCCTCCAGCCCCTACACCCCTCCCTATCTCTGTAACCTCCTCCAGCCCCTACACCCCTCCCTATCTCTGTAACCACCTCCAGGCCCCTACACCCCTCCCTATCTCTGTAACCTCCACCAGCCCCTACACCCCTCCCTATCTCTGTAACCCCCTCCAGCCTCTACACCCCTCCCTATCTCTGTAACCTTCTCCAGCCCCTACAACCCTCCCTATCTCTGTAACCTCCTCCAGCCTCTACACCCCTCCCTATCTCTGTAACCCCCTCCAGCTCCTACATCCCTCCCTATCTCTGTAACCTCATCCAGGTCCTACATCCCTCCCTATCTCTGTAACCTCCTCCAGCCCCTACACCCCTCCCTATCTCTGTAACCTCCTCCAGCCCCTACACCCCTCCCTATCTCTGCAAACTCCTCCAGCTCCTACATCCCTCCCTATCTCTCTAACCTCATCCAGCCCCTACACCCCTCCCTATCTCTGTAACCCCCTCCAGCCTCTACACCCCTCCCTATCTCTGTAACCCCCTCCAGCTCCTACATCCCTCCCTATCTCTGTAACCTCCTCCAGCCCCTACAACCCTCCCTATCTCTGTAACCTCCTCCAGCCCCTACAACCCTCCCTATCTCTGTAACCTCCTCCAGAAACTACACCCCTCCCTATCTCTGTAACCTCCTCCAGCCCCTACACCCCTCCCTATCTCTGTAACCTCCTCCAGCCCCTACACCCCTCCCTATCTCTGTAAAATCCTCCAGCCCCTACACCCCTCCCTATCTCTGTAACCTCCTCCAGCCCCTACAACCCTCCCTATCTCTGTAACCTCCTCCAGAAACTACACCCCTCCCTATCTCTGTAACCTCCTCCAGCCCCTACACCCCTCCCTATCTCTGTAACCTCCTCCAGCCCCTACACCCCTCCCTATCTCTGTAAAATCCTCCAGCCCCTACACCCCTCCCTATCTCTGTAACCTCCTCCAGCCCCTACACCCCTCCCTATCTCTGTTACCTCCTCCAGGCCCTAAGGCACTCCAAGATCTCTTCCGATTCCGGCCTCTGTAACCTCCCCCTCTCCCTCTACCCTCTCTCTCTCTCCCTCTCTCCCTCTCTGCCTCTCACCCTCTCACCCTCTCACTCTCTCTCCCTCTCTCCCTCCCTCTCTCCCTCCATCTCTCCCTCCATCTCTCCCTCTCTCTCTCCCTCTCTCTCTCCCTCTCTCTCTCCCTCTCTCTCTCCCTCTCTCTCTCCCTCTCTCTCTCCCTCCCTCTCTCTCGCTCTCTCCCTCCATCTCTCCCTCCATCTCTCCCTCCATCTCTCCCTCCATCTCTCCCTCCATCTCTCCCTCCATCTCTCCCTCACTCCCTCTCTCTCTCTCCCTCCCTCTCTCCCTCTCTCCCTCTCCCCCTCTCTCTCTCTCTCTCTTCCTCTCTCCCTCTCTCCCTCTCTCTCTCTCTCTATCCATCCCTCCCTCTCTGTCTCTTTCTCTCTCTCCCTCCCTCTCTCTCTCCCTCTCCCCCTCCCTCTCTCCCTCTCTCTCCCTCTCTCTCTCCCTCTCTCTCTCCCTCCCTCTCTCCCTCTCTCCCTCTCCCTCCCTCTCTCTCCCTGCATCTCTCCCTCTCTCTCCCTCTCTCTCCCTCCCTCTCCCTCTCCCTCCCTCTCCCTCCCTCCCTCTCTCCCTCCCTCCCTCTCCCCCTCCCTCCCTCTCCCTTTCTCTCTCCCTCCAGCTCCCTCTCCCTCTCTCCCTCTCCCTCTCCCTCCCTCTCTTTCTATCTCTCTCCCTCCCTCTCTCCCTCTCTCCCTCCATCTCCCTCTCTCCCTCTCTCTCTCTCTCCCTCTCTCCCGCTCTCCCTCCATCTCCCTCTCTCCCTCTCTCTCCCTCCCTCTCTCCCTCCCACCCTCTCTCCCTCTCTCCCTCCATCCTCTCTCTCCCTCTCCCTCTCTCCCTCCCTCTCCCTCTCTCTCTCTCTCTCCCCCTCCCTTCCTCCCTCTCCCTCCCTCTCCCTCTCTCTCCCTCTCTCTCCCTCTCTCACTCTCTCACTCTCCGCTGCTGTCCAGATGGTGATTGACGAAACAGCGGGAGACATCCCTGTGCGGGACTCAGGTCCACCCGGAAGGCAACCCAGAGGCCTGCAAGGTAATTGCAGCTGACGACACCCAGCTCACCTCCACCTCCCCGCACTCCTCTACTCTCCAAATTGTCGGTCTGTTTATCCGAAGTCGGTCCATGGATGGAATTCCCTCCAATTAAATATTGGGAAAAATGATGGCATTGTTTTCAGTACCTGCTCCAAACTTCGTTCCTGATCTAACAAGACCATCCATTGAATACCTTTCAGGCTGAGGTAGAAAGATTCTCGATAAGCAAGGGGACAGCGAGGAATATCTGGTAACAATGAGATCAGCGAAGCTCTTCTTAAATGGCAGAGCCGGCTCGAGGGGCCGAGTGGCCTCTTCCTGCTCCTAATGCGTATGTTCGTATCCCTCTCCTGACAAACCGTCTGAGGTTAAGACTGTCTGTTCACAACCTTCCTGTCACTTTCTGATCTTTGAGTGAGTTTCTGACATTCAGTACTGACCCTCCGACAGTGCGGCTCTCCCTCAGCACTGACCCTCCGACAGTGCTGGTCTCCCTCAGTACTGACCCTCCGACAGTGCGGCTCTCCCTCAGCACTGACCCTCCGACAGTGCGGCTCTCCCTCAGCACTGACCCTCCGACAGTGCGGCACTCCCTCAGCACTGACCCTCCGACAGTGCGGCTCTCCCTCAGCACTGACCCTCCGACAGTGCGGCTCTCCCTCAGCACTGACCCTCCGACAGTGCGGCTCTCCCTCAGCACTGACCCTCCGACAGTGCGGCTCTCCCTCAGCACTGACCCTCCGACAGTGCGGCTCTCCCTCAGCACTGACCCTCCGACAGTACGGCTCTCCCTCAGCACTGACCCTCCGACAGTGCGGCTCTCCCTCAGCGCTGACCCTCCGACAGTGCGGCTCTCCCTCAGCGCTGACCCTCCGACAGTGCGGCTCTCCCTCAGCGCTGACCCTCCGACAGTGCGGCTCTCCCTCAGCACTGACCCTCTGACAGTGCTGCGCTCCATCCAAGTTGGTTTCTGAGCTGAATGTTCACTGTGGGAGAGTTCCCTTGGGTAGGAGACCAGCCGCTTAGACTGGGGTGGGTCCGTAGATTGAGGAATCCCACTGCTTGGGTTGGGCGAGCGTTGAGTGTCCCTCAGTTATGGTTGGGGGTGGGCAAGGGCCCTACAATTCATGTCTTGGGTGAAGAAGCCACCATTTTGGGTGGCCAGAAGTGGGGTTGATGAGGACTCTCACTGTTTGGGGAGGGGGGTTGGGGTGAAAGGTCATATCGTTTGGCAAGTGGTGGTGTGGAGCTTTTGAGCACTGGGTGAGGCAACATGAAGAGACCCACCATCTGGTGAGGGTGACGTAGGGGGAGGAGTCCCATAGCTTCGGGAGTGAGGGGGTCTCAGTGTTTGGAGAGTGAGGGGGGGGGTCTCAGAGATTGGGGAGTGAGGGGTTCTCAGTGTTTGGAGAGTGAGGGGGGGTCTCAGAGTTTGGGGAGTGAGGGGGGGTCTCAGAGTTTGGGGAGTGAGGGAGTCTCAGAGTTTGGGGAGTGAGGGTGTTCTCAGAGTTTGGAGAGTGAGGAGGGTCTCAGAGTTTGGAAAGTGAGGGGGGTCTCAGAGTTTGGAAAGTGAGGGGGGTCTCAGAGTTTGGGGAGTGAGGGGGCTCTCAGAGTTTGGAAAGTGAGGGGGGTCTCAGAGTTTGGGGAGTGAGGGGGCTCTCAGAGTTTGGGGAGTGAGGGAGTCTCAGAGTTTGGGGAGTGAGGGTGTTCTCAGAGTTTGGAGAGTGAGGAGGGTCTCAGAGTTTGGAAAGTGAGGGGGGTCTCAGAGTTTGGAAAGTGAGGGGGGTCTCAGAGTTTGGGGAGTGAGGGGGCTCTCAGAGTTTGGGGAGTGAGGGGGGGTCTCAGAGTTTGGAGAGTGAGGAGGGTCTCAGAGTTTGGAAAGTGAGGGGGGTCTCAGAGTTTGGAAAGTGAGGGGGGTCTCAGAGTTTGGGGAGTGAGGGGGGGTCTCAGAGATTGGGGAGTGAGGGGGTCTCAGAGTTTGGGGAGTGAAGGAGTCTCAGAGTTTGGGGAGTGAGGGGGGTCTCAGAGTTTGGGGTGCGAGGAGGTCTCAGAGTTTGGGGATTGAGGGGGTTCTCGGAGTTCGGGGAGCGAGGATCCTCCCGGAGTCTGTTTGGATGACTTTGGGACTAAGTGCGCGATGGGTTCAGGGGTAGTGGTGCCGCCGGTAATCGGGGTGGTCTGAGCGGGTTCCGGTGACGAGCGAATAAACCCCTCGGCCTTCTCCATCCCTCCAGGGCCCTCGTCCACCCGCAGCCTCAGACCTCGAGTGCATACGGCCCACGGGAAGCGCTCGGCTCTCGAGGGGCATGTCCTTCAGCTCTACCAAGAGAATCTTCTCCTGACCGAGCAGCTCCAGCGACAGGACAATCGAATCAAAGAGTACGTCATGAAGCTATTAACGTGTATCATGTAATTGGAAGATAGTTTTCTTTTGAAATAGAGGTTTAGTCTGTACGTGTGTCTTAATTGGATTAAAGCCCAGCTCGCCTGGGCACTGGTTTTGGTAGGGAAGGGCGATAAGAGTGCGTTTGCATATTTTGAATAGAGGATTCCAGAAGTGGGGGTGAAAACTGATGTCTATCTAACAGCTGCCAAGCAATATGTTTACATCACTAACACAGTTGGTGCAGTGAGTGGGGTATCACTGTTAAAAAGGTGAAGCTCAAACAGGCTGGTGGGACAATAAGAATTTGAATTCAATCGGCGACGGTGGGTATAACTTCAGTAGTTTGCGGGTGTGCAGAGCAGAGGTAACGTGAGTTCAAAGGGCAGCTGTAAGTCCCCAACTGGCTCCACAGGAACCAAAGTGAACAGAACCTCGTTTTGAGTTCGTAAGGGATCGGAAATGCTTTGCCTGGTGTGTGGTTAAGTCCACGGGTTGCCTCATGGAGAGTAGTTCGGGAATTTGTTTAAGGTGATGATCATAGTCATTTGCGGCCGTGTGTGTGTGTGTGTGTGTGTGTGTGTGTGTGTGTCTGTGTGTGTCTGTGTGTGTCTGTGTGTGTGTCTGTGTGTGTGTGTCTGTGTGTGTGTGTGTGTGTGTGTGTGTGTCTGTGTGTGTGTGTCTGTGTGTGTGTGTGTGTGTGTCTGTGTGTGTGTATCTGTGTGTGTCTGTGTGTGTCTGTGTGTATGTGTCTGTGTGTGTGTGTGTGTATGTGTGTGTGTGTGTGTGTGTGTGTGTCTGTGTGTGTGTGTGTGTGTGTGTGTGTGTGTCTGTGTGTGTCTGTGTGTGTGTGTGTGTGTGTGTCTGTGTGTGTGTCTGTGTGTGTCTGTGTGTGTGTGTGTGTGTGTGTGTGTGTCTGTGTGTGTGTGTGTGTGTGTGTGTGTGTGTGTGTGTGTGTGTGTCTGTGTGTGTGTGTGTATGTGTCTGTGTGTGTGTGTGTGTATGTGTGTGTGTGTGTGTGTGTGTGTGTCTGTGTGTGTGTGTCTGTGTGTGTGTGTGTGTGTGTGTCTGTGTGTGTGTCTGTGTGTGTGTGTGTGTCTGTGTGTGTGTGTGTGTGTGTGTCTGTGTGTGTGAGTGTCGTGGTGTGTCTGTGTGTGTGTATGTGTGTGTCTGTGTGTGTGTCTGTGTGTGTGTGTGTGTCTGTGTGTGTGTCTGTGTGTGTGTGTGTGTGTGTGTGTCTGTGTGTGTGTGTGTGTGTGTGTGTGTCTGTGTGTGTGTGTGTGTGTACATTTTAACCCGTGTAAACTAATAAAATGGTTCATTGAGTTTAATGTAAAACGTCTCAAGAACTGGGGTGGGGTGGTGGGGGGGGGGGGGGGGGGGTGGGGTCTGATTCCTGAATCGAGAGTCACCTCTTGAACATGACCCATAAAATTATAGGTTATGACAGTTGTTTTAAGTCTCCCTTTGGGGATTTTTTTTATTAAAAGTGACTCTGTTCGACCAACCCCGCGGGTCAGAACAGAGGCCGACACAGACCTCGCAGCCCGACAGACCCCAAAACCCCAGCGCAACCTCCACCCCCCCCCCCCACCGACGAGGGAGACGCGAGGGGAGAGCGCAATCTCGGGTTGCTTCATCAATAGGAGCATAGAGTAGGAAAAGCAGGAAGTTTAGCTGAACCTTTAGAAAGTCCTGGTTAGCCTGAGGTTTGGACAAGGTAGATGAAGAGAAGCTGATCCCATTGGCTGAGGGCACAAGATGTAGGGAGGGGTTGGGGAAAGGAGGGGGTGTGGGTGGTGGTCGGGGGGGTGGGGGAGTGCAGATTTAAGGTTCTTGGGCGAGTTGGAGAGGAGGGGAGGTCTATGTTCCACGGAGAGCATTGAGGGTGGGAGAAGCGGAGACGGTGAATGATTTCAAGAGGATATCGGAGACTGCAGAAGAGGCCCTTCGGCCCATCGACTCTGCACTGACACGTGAGAAACACCTGATCTACCTGCCTAATCCCATTGACCTGTGATTGATCTACATGTATACAGGTCAGGTGATTAAATCTAAGCCTCTAAGCTGGCTAGAGTGGCGAATCTCAAGCACTCACAGTTTCTGCACTGGATCGACATGATCAGGACTTGCAGCCTGTGAATCTGTGATTGTGGAGGGTCCCCTGAGGGGATCGAACCTGCGGGGAGGGGTTAATGGGGGCAGAGCCCAGGGAGGAGTTGGAGGGGGCAGGTGCAAGGGTGGAAATGGGAGGGAGCTAGCAGGCGCGCGATGGACCGAGGCTCCACCTCCCGGATAGGTCGGTGACTCCGAACCTCTCTCTCTCTGACAGGTTGGCGTCCAGGCTCCATCGAGCAGGCAGCAGCCGGAGGCGGGAGCAGTGGGATGAGGGAGGACCCAGGAGACAGGGCCGCAAGGAGAGGCAGACGGGAGAAGACCCCCGGGGAAGGGGGCACCGGGTCGGAGAGTGGACCAGGCCAGGCCGAGCACAGAGAGGGACGATGCTGCCGGTCCAGGGAGACAGCGGGAATGGGCACCAACCGGCCCAGCCACACACAGCAACGGGTAACGGGAGAGGAACCACAGCCCAACTGCAGAGAGGTAAGAACACGGAGAACAGGGAACCCAGACCCACGGACTGGATAGAGGGAGAATCACTCTGTATCTTACCCCGTGCTGTACCTGTCCTGGGAGTGTTTGATGGGGACGGTGTTGAGGGAGCTTTACTGTATTTCTAACCCCGGGCTGTACCTGTCTTGTGTGTGACCTGTGTGTGATGTGTTGCAGGAGTCCAGGTTCGGGGTCTGGAGCTGAGTGAACGGAGACATTTACAGACTGCGCCTGCTCGATTTACAGACGAACGTCTGGACGAAGCTTTTGGTGAAATCAAACGTCTGTGAGTCTGGTCCATCCGCGCAGGGAGAGTGTCTGACCACTCTGAGAGGAGAGTGTGTGGTCACTCCATGGGTTGGTTGCGTTGTCACTCTGAAGGGTGACCTAGTGGTCACTCCGAGGGGAAGTGAGAGGTCACTCCAAGGGGAGAGTGAGTGGTCACTCTGAGGGCTGAGTAAGCAGTCACTCTGAAGGGAGAGCAAGCGGTCACTGTGAAGGGAGAGTGAGTGGTCACTCTGAAGGGAGAGTAAGCGGTCACTCTGAGGGGAGAGTGAGTTGTCACTCTGAGAGGTGAGTAAGCAGTCACTCTGAAGGGAGAGTGAGTGGTCAGTCTGAAGGGAGAGTGAGTGGTCAATCTGAAGGGAGAGTGAGTGGTCACTCTGAGGGGAGAGTGAGTGGTCACTATGAGGGGAGAGTGAGAGGTCACTCTGAGGGGAGAGTGAGTGGTCACTCTGAGGGCTGAGTAAGCAGTCACTCTGAAGGGAGAGTGAGTGGTCACTCTGAAGGGAAAGTGAGTGGTCAGTCTGAAGGGAGAGTGAGTGGTCAGTCTGAAGGGAGAGTGAGTGGTCAATCTGAAGGGAGAGTGAGTGGTCACTCTGAGGGGAGAGTGAGTGGTCACTATGAGGGGAGAGTGAGAGGTCACTCTGAGGGGAGAGTGAGTGGTCACTCTGAGGGCTGAGTAAGCGGTCACTCTGAAGGGAGAGTGAGTGGTCACTCTGAAGGGAAAGTGAGTGGTCAGTCTGAAGGGAGAGTGAGTGGTCAGTCTGAAGGGAGAGTGAGTGGTCACTCTGAGGGGAGAGTGAGTGGTCACTATGAGGGGAGAGTGAGAGGTCACTCTGAGGGGAGAGTGAGTGGTCACTCTGAGGGCTGAGTAAGCGGTCACTCTGAAGGGAGAGTGAGTGGTCACTCTGAAGGGAAAGTGAGTGGTCAGTCTGAAGGGAGAGTGAGTGGTCAGTCTGAAGGGAGAGTGAGTGGTCACTCTGAGGGGAGAGTGAGTGGTCACTATGAGGGGAGAGTGAGAGGTCACTCTGAGGGGAGAGTGAGTGGTCACTCTGAGGGCTGAGTAAGCGGTCACTCTGAAGGGAGAGTGAGTGGTCACTCTGAAGGGAAAGTGAGTGGTCAGTCTGAAGGGAGAGTGAGTGGTCAGTCTGAAGGGAGAGTGAGTGGTCACTCTGAGGGGAGAGTGAGTGGTCACTATGAGGGGAGAGTGAGAGGTCACTCTGAGGGGAGAGTGAGTGGTCACTCTGAGGGCTGAGTAAGCGGTCACTCTGAAGGGAGAGTGAGTGGTCACTCTGAAGGGAAAGTGAGTGGTCAGTCTGAAGGGAGAGTGAGTGGTCAGTCTGAAGGGAGAGTGAGTGGTCACTCTGAGGGGAGAGTGAGTGGTCACTATGAGGGGAGAGTGAGAGGTCACTCTGAGGGGAGAGTGAGTGGTCACTCTGAGGGCTGAGTAAGCGGTCACTCTGAAGGGAGAGTGAGTGGTCACTCTGAAGGGAAAGTGAGTGGTCAGTCTGAAGGGAGAGTGAGTGGTCAGTCTGAAGGGAGAGTGAGTGGTCACTCTGAGGGGAGAGTGAGTTGTCACTCTGAGAGGTGAGTAAGCAGTCACTCTGAAGGGAGAGTGAGTGATCAATCTGAAGGGAGAGTGAGTGGTCACTCTGAGGGGAGAGTGAGTGGTCACTCTGAGGGGAGAGTGAGAGGTCACTCTGAGGGGAGAGTGAGTGGTCACTCTGAGGGGAGGGTGAGTGGTCACTCAAGGAGACGTTGAGTGGCCACTCTGAGGGGTGAGTATCTGCTTACTCCGAAGGGAGGGTGAGGGGTCATTCCGAGGGGTGAGTAAGCAGTCACTCTGAAGGGAGAGTGAGTGGTCAGTCTGAAAGGAGAGTGGGTGGTCACTCTGAGGGAAGGGTGAGTGGTCACTCCGAGGGGAGAGGGAGTGGTCACTCCGAGGGGGAGTGAGACTGCCTCGCACACACCAACACTGCCACCTGCTGTTTTCCAGTAAGGCGATCATCAGCCCCC
>NC_054493.1:1729022-1731522 GCF_017639515.1 Carcharodon carcharias
CACACACTCACACACACTCACACACACTCACACTCACACACACTCACACACACTCACACTCACTCTCACACACACTCACACTCACACACACTCACACTCACACACACTCACACTCACTCACACTCACTCACACTCACTCACACTCACTCACACTCACTCACACTCACTCACACTCACTCACACACACACACTCACACTCACTCACTCACACACACTCACACACTCACTCACACTCACTCACACACACTCACACACACTCACACACACTCACACTCGCCTAGCACACACTCACAGTCACTCACACTCACTCACACACACTCACACTCACACACTCACTCACACTCACACACTCACACACTCACTCACACTCGCCTCGCACACACGCACACTCACTCACACACACTCACACACACTCACACACACTCACACACACTCACACACACTCACACACACTCACACACACTCACACACACTCACACACTCACATTCACTCTCACTCACTCACACCCGCCTCGCACACACTCACACTCACTCACACACACTCACAATCACTCACACACACTCACACTCACAGTCACCTCGCACACACTCACACTCACTCACACACACTCACACTCGCCTCACACTCACACTCGCCTCACACACACTCACACTCACTCACACTCACTCACTCATACACTCACACTCACCTCGCACACACTCACGCTCACTCACACACTCACTCATACACTCACACTCGCCTCACACTCACACTCACACTCACTCACACACACAGACTCATACACTCACACACACTCACACTCACACTCGCCTCGCACACACTCACACTCACTCACACACACACTCACTCATACACACTCACACTCACCTCACACACACTCACAATCACACTCGCCTCACACACAATCACACTCACACACACACTCGCATCACACACACTCACACTCACACTCACACACACTTACACTCGCCTCGCATACACTCACACACTCACACATACACTCACACTTGCCTCGCACACACTCACACTCACTCACACTCACTCACACACACTCACACTCGCCTTGCACACACACACTCACGCACACTCACACACACACACTCGCCTCGCACACACTCACACTCACACACATTCACACACACTCACTCACACTCACACACACCTCACACACACTCACACACTCACTCACTCACACTCACTCACACTCACTCACACTCACTCACACTCGCCTCGCGCAGACTCACACTCATGCTCACTCACACACACTCACTCATACACACAGTCGCCTCGCACGCACTCTCACTCACGCACAATCACACACACCCACACTCACCTCGCACACACTCACACTCATGCTCACTCACACACACTCACTCATACACACACTCACCTCGCACACACACACTCACTCACACAGACTCACTCATACACTCACACACTCACACTCACTCACTCACACTCGCCTCGCACACACACACACTCACTCACACACACTCTCCCTCACTCTCCCTCACTCTCTCTCACTCTCACTCACTCTCACTCACACACACTCACACACACTCACACACACTCACACTCACACACACTCACACACACACACACACACACACTCACACACACACTCACTCACACTCACTCACACTCACTCACACACACTCACACACACTCACACACACTCACACACACTCACACACACTCACACTCACACACACTCACACACACTCACACACACACACACACTCACACACACTCACACACACTCACTCACACACACACACACTCACACACACTCACACACACTCACACTCACTCACACTCACTCACACTCACTCACACTCACTCACACTCACTCACACTCGCCTCGCACACACTCACAGTCACTCACACTCACTCACACACACTCACTCACACACTCACTCACACTCACACACTCACTCACACTCACTCACACTCACTCACACTCACTCACACTCACTCACACTCACTCACTCGCCTCGCACACACTCACACTCACTCACACTCACTCACACACACTCACACACACTCACACTCACTCACACACACACACACACTCACACACTCACATTCACTCTCACTCACTCACACCCGCCTCGCACACACTCACACTCACTCACACACACTCACAATCACTCACACACACTCACACTCACAGTCGCCTCGCACACACTCACACTCACTCACACACACTCACACTCGCCTCACACACACTCACACTCACCTCGCACACACTCACGCTCACTCACACACTCACTCATACACTCACACTCGCCTCACACACTCACACTCACACTCACTCACACACACAGACTCATACACTCACACACACTCACACTCACTCACACACACTCACACTCGCCTCGCACACACTCACACTCACTCACACACACACTCACTCATACACACTCACACTCACCTCGCACACACTCACAATCACACTTGCCTCACACACAATCACACTCACACACACACTCGCATCAC
>NC_054493.1:1741522-1746522 GCF_017639515.1 Carcharodon carcharias
ACTGATATACTCACACTCACTCACACACACTCACTCATATACACACACTCACACACAAGCACACTCACACACTCACCTCGCAGACACTCACACTCACTCATATACTCACACTAACTCACACTCACACTCACTCACACTCACCTCACACACACACACTCACTCATATACTCACACTCACTCACACACACTCACACTCACTCATATACTCACATTCACACACAAACACACTCACACACTCATCTCGCACACACTCACACTCATATACTCACACTCACACTCACTCACACTCACACTCACCTCGCACACACACACAATCATATACTCACACACTCACTCACACTCACTCACTCATATACTCACACTCACACACACTCACTCATATACTCACACTCACACACACTCACACTCACACTCACACTCACTCATACTCACACTCACTCACACACACTCACCTCGCACACAATCACACTCGCCTCGCACACTAACATTCATTCATATACTCACACTCGCTCACACACACTCACACTCACACTCATATACTCACACTCGCCTCGCACACACACACACACACTCACTCATATACTCACACTCACTCACACACACTCACACTCACTCATATACTCACACTCGCCTCGCATACACACACTCACTCACACACACTCACACTCACTCATATACTCACACTAACCTCACACACACTCATATACTCTTACTCACACACACTCACACATATACTCACACTCACCCAAACACACTCATATACTCTCACTCACAAACACTCACTCATATACTCACATACACACACACTCACACTCACCTCACACACACTCACACTCACTCATATACTCACACACACACTCACTCACCTCACACAACTCACACTAACCTCACACACACTCACACTCACTCACACACACTCACCTCACATGCACTCACTCTCACACACACTCAAATACTCACACTCACACTCACCCACACACACTCAAACTCACACACACTCAAGCTCACACACACTCATTCACACGTCACACACGCTCAAACTCATGTACTCACACTCATTCACACACACACTCGCCTCGCACATACTCACACTCACTCATATACTCACACTCACACACACACTCGCCTCGCACACACTCACACTCACTCATATACTCACACTCGCCTCGCATACACGCACTCACTCACACACACTCACACTCACTCATATACTCACACTAACCTCACACACACTCATATACTCTCACTCACACACACTCACACTCACTCATATACTCACTCACCCAAACACACTCATATACTCTAACTCACACACTCTCACATACACACACACTCACCTCACACACACTCACATTCATACTCAATCATATACCTACACTCACACACACTCATATACTCTCACTCACACACACACTCACACTTGCCTCACACACACTCACACTCACTCATATACTCACACTCATGCACACACACTCACACTCACCTCACACACACTCATACTCACTCATATACTCCCACTCATCCAAACACACTCATATACTCTCACTCACACACACTCATATACTCTCACTCACACACACTCATATACTCTCACTCAAACTCACACTCAAACACACTCACTCACACTCACACACACAATCACACTCACACACACTCACTCATATACTCACACTCGCCTCACACACACTCACACTCACTCATATACTCACACACACTCACACTCGCCTCACACACACTCACACTCACCTCACACACACTCACACTCACACTCACTCATATATTCACACTCACCCAAACACACTCATATACTCTCACTCACACCCACACTCACTTATATACTCACATTCACACATACTCACTCATATATTCACACTCAAACTCACACTCAAACATGCTCACACTCACACTCACTGACACACACTCATATACTCTCACTCACACACACACACTCACACTCACTCTTATACTCGCACTCACCCAAATACACTCATATACTCTCACTCACACACACTCACACTCACCTCACACACACACACTCACTCACCTCACACAACTCACACTCACCCCACACACACTCAAACTCACACACTCAAGCTCACACACACTCACACACACACATCACACACTGTCACACTCATATACTCTCACACACACACACACACTCACCTCACTCACACTCACACACACTCAAACTCACACACACTCAAACTCACACACACTCAAACTCACACACACTCAAGCTCACACACTCGCACACTCATATACTCTCACTCACTCACACACTCACTCACCTCACACACACTCAAACTCACACTCACTCATATACTCACAATCACACTCACCCAAACACACTCATATACTCACACTCACACACCAAGCTCACACACTCTCACACTCATATACTCTCACTCACACACACTCAAACTCACACAAACATATACTCTCACTCACCTCATACACACTCAAACTCTCACACACTCATATACTCACACTCACACTCACTCAACACACTCATATACTCTCACTCTCACACACACACAAACACACTCATGTGCTTCACTCATTCACACACACTCACACTCACACAAATACACTCAAGCTCACACACACTCAAACTCACACTCACTCATATACTCACACTCACCCAAACACATTCAAACTCACACATACTCACTCATATACTCACACTCACACACACTCAAACTCACACACACTCACACACATTCACACACACACACACACACACTCATACTCACACACACCCAAACACACTCATGTGGCTTCACTCATTCACACACACACACTCACACAAACACACTCACACAAACACACTCAAACTCACACACACTCACTCATATACTCACACTCACCCAAACACACTCAAACTCACACATACTCACTCATATACTCACACTCAAACTCACACACACTCAAACTCACACACACTCAAACTCACACACACTCAAACTCACACACTCAAACTCACACACTCAAACTCACACACTCAAACTCACACACACACACACTCACACACACTCATACACACTCATACTCTGTCACTCACAAACTCACACACAAACACACTCATGTGCTCTCATTCATTCACACACACACACTCACACAAACACACTCAAACCCACACACTCAAACTCACACACACTCACTCATATACTCAAACTCACCCAAACACACTCATATACTCTCACTCACACACACTCACACTCACCATATACACTCAGACTCACACACACTCACCTCACACACGCTCAAACTCACACACACCCAAACACACTCATATACTCTCACTCACTCACACACACTCACACACACTCACACACACTCAAGCTCACACACACTCAAACTCACTCATATACTCACACTCACCTCACATACACTCAAACTCACACACACTCACTCATAGTCTCACTCAGACTCACCCAAACACACTCATATACTCTCACTCACACTCACAAACACACACTCACAGACACACACTCACAAACACACACTCACAGACAGACACACAGACTCACACACACAGACACACACTCACAGACACATACTCACACAAATGCACACTCACAAACACACACTCACAGACAGACACGCACACTTACACAAACACACACTCACAGACAGACACGCACACTTACACAAACACACACTCACAAAAACACACACACACATACACACAGCACACACTCACAGACACACACACACACACAAACACACACAGACACACACACTCGCACAAACACACACTCACAGACAGACACGCACACTTACACAAACACACACTCACAAAAACACACACACACATACACACAGCACACACTCACAGACACACACACACACAAACACACACAGACACACACACTCGCACAAATACACACTCACAGACAGACACAAAATCACACACACACACACACAGACACACAGACACAAGCTCATAGACACATACTCACACAAATGCACACTCACAAACACACACTCACAGACAGACATACACACTCACACACACACACAGACACACAAACACACACTCACAGACGCACACTCACAGACACACACTCACAGACACACACTCACAGACACACACTCACAGACACACACTCACAGACAGACACACACACACACACGAACACACACTCACAGACACATACTCACACAAATGCACACTCACAAACACTCACACACACACTCACACACACACACAGACACACAAACACACACTCAGACACACACTCACAGACACACACTCACAAACACACACTCACAGACACACACTCACAAACACACACTCACAAACACACACTCACAAACACACACTCACAAACACACACTCACAAACACACACTCACAGAAACACACTCACAGAAACACACACAAACTCAAACTCAAACTCACACACACATACTCATACACACTCAAACTCACACACACTTACACACACACTCATTCTCACACAATCACACAGACACACACAAACTCAAACTCACACACACTCACAAGCTCGCACTAACACAGGAACAGTGCACGGTGCTCCGAGTGTGGTCTAACCGAGGGGGATACGGAGACTGGAACTGTGCACGGTGCTCCGTGTGTGGTCTAACCCAGGGGGATACGGAGACTGGAACTGTGCACGGTGCTCCGAGTGTGGTCTAACCGAGGGGGATACGGAGACCGGAACTGTGCACGGTGCTCCGTGTGTGGTCTAACCCAGGGGGATACGGAGACTGGAACTGTGCACGGTGCTCCGAGTGTGGTCTAATCCAGGGATACGGAGACTGGAACTTTGCACAGTGCTCCAAGTGTGGTCTAACCGAGGGACACGGAGACCGGAACTGTGCACGGTGCTCCGAGTGTGGGTCTAACCGAGGGATACGGAGAGCGGAACTGTGCACGGTGCTCCGAGATGCGAGGTTGATGCCTCGGGTTTGCTAACACATTAATATAATTGCGCTGCTGCTGTCTCTCCACAGGGAAACTATCCACGAGAA